>NW_028234403.1:46348574-46353574 GCF_977035675.1 Penaeus japonicus
TTATCATTATTATTATATATATACATATGTATATATATATATATATATATATATATACATATACATATATATATATATATATATATACATATATATATATATATATATATATATATATATATATATATATATATATATATATATATATATATATCTTTTTTTTCTTTTTCTTTTTTCTTTTTTTTCTATTTTCTTGACTTTCACTATTACCATTACTGTTCATGCTAATACTGTCTAAACAGCCTATATATCTAACTATTTCACCACCAATCCTGCATGTGCGTGTGCGTGTGCGTGTGCGTGTGCATGCGTACGTGTGTGCTTGTATGACGTATGTATTCCACAAAATGTCAGGCGATATATTTCAGAATTCGCTGAAGTGATGTGACCCGGCCATTTATGTAAATTGACCCGCACCACATATGATCGACGAAATATGCCGAACCTCTTCTTTAAACCGTTCCCGGAACATCCCCGGCCGCACGCAGAAGGCCCCGAGTCGAATTTTCTTATCTCCTAGATTTTATGGGGAAAGCAGACAGCCAGGCAAACAGAAAAATATAAATAAATTATCAATATTAGGAGCACATTTGTATCGTGTACTTCAGTCGTGAATATATACAAGATTGTGAACAATTTTTTTAAGTTACGAAAACCGAAAAAGCAAATACGGTTATGATTATTAAAAAAATATATACATCGTACCGTAGATTATTTCCATGAGATTAACGTTTATTGGAAAATAAATTATCTTCTCGTTAAAGAGCTTTATCTTGAACTAAAGAGAGCTCCACACTCCGGCGGTCAAAATTCAGACTAATACCCTTATTTTCATAAGACAATCCTGTTTTTTTGAGCGATGCATATTGGCTATTCCATTAACACTCCAATTACGCTATTCGTGCCAAGAATTTTAATACATTTTTCTTTATTTTGCCGGTTTTGATGTTGCGATGATAGCTTTTCAGTAACATGCCTCATCACATGGCTTGCTGTTGCACATCTATATAGTATATGATTGCATAACCTTCTTACTGTTGATACTCAGCGACAAACGGTAAACTTTTATCAAATTTTCAAGATTATGGTGTATATATGATCTAAAAGTGGACAGCTTTAAAATGACTTGCCTTACTTCAAAACACTTTTTTTTCTCTCTAGTCTGTTCCCTTTGAGTATTATATTCTCTCTTCCTCCTTTTACGTCCTTCCGTTATCTTTTAGTCTTCTATTTCAACAATATGTACTACTTACAACATCATATCTTATCTGACAATATACTAATAAGCAACAGACGAAAAGGATTCAACCAATCAAATTCCACGACCTGAAGAGCAGACCTAAGAGACGGAACAAAAGGTTCGATGATTCTCTGGTACGACTCAGGTCGCTTGTGAAACCTGACTCAAGCTGCGTATAAGGTTCAGATTTTGTCAAGTAAAAGTCGTTTAAGTAATTAATTAGGAATTTAGAAAAATAAGAGGAGTGATTGGAATCTATTAAGTGGATTGTTGGTGTTATTTCTTTTGTTTTTTGCCAATAAACATGGTCCATTAGCATACCATGACTGACGATTGTGAATAACTTCAGTTTTCATGATTGATATAAACTTGAGAACACAGCACAAGAATATCCAGTAATATGCCTTTTATACACTATACCAAAATGACAATGTTGTTTTATCAGGACATACAATAAAGCAAATGAGCCAATAAAGACTGACGTTAATTTTATATTTGAATTCTCCAGCTATCGCCAACGTCACCTAAGAAAATATATGAATAAATAACGAAACCCAAAATGTAAATGGAAGACTTATAAGGGGGAAGGGGGTGTGAGCAAAGCATAGAGGAAGTGGATTTGAGGCTAAAGGTCTGGATGGAACAATTAATGTGATAGAACTGATCATTCTTATTCCAATTTAGTAAAAGATTGTTTGCCTTGTGATATAATTGATGCTGAATGTAGCTTGTGGTTGTTACCTCTTTGGGAGAAGCGTGACGGTTTTGAGTTCATGCATTTATAATATTTTTTTGCCTCTTTGAAAATATGTTGAGTAACTGTATAAGTCCAATATTCCTCTTAACTGATAATCTGTTGATGTTGTAAATACATATTCCACTCTGATAAGCTAACAATTTGTCATACTGTATTTAGATATTTCTTTATTGAGGGGAAGGAAGCTTCATGACATATCGCCGACTTTCGCGCTCTCTTTCAAATACAAGAAATTACCATCCCCAACAACAACACAAAGATACGGGGAAGATTAAGGAGACCTGTGCTAACGAATGCGAGTGCCAAAGCATAAAGCAGCCATTCTGGCACAGGAGACATTGCAGACAATGCACATGGTCTGGCCCACCTTCCTCTTCTCGTTCTGCCTGCACATCCCGCCCCTCCGATACATTAAGGCGAGTGATCGGTATCTTGCACGTCATGGCTCTCTTAAGCTGGTACTCGGTAGAGACCGTGGACGGGCGCCCTTCAAGGCTTTCTCTCCTGCTGTTGCTAGGAGAGAGTGGTGCAATAGCGGCCGTCTGTTTCCACGCCAGTATTTCCCTTATGCTTCTCAGTCTACACCGTCAAAGAAGTTGCAAAATGATAGCGTCTGCCACCACCCGTTTAATACGTGCGGGAACGAGGGGTTTTGATGGGAAGATTATTGTGTGACAAGAAGCGTGGAAAGGAGGGATAGAAAAGTATACGTGATGGGGTGCATGTTAAGTATAATGTGTATACAGTGAAACAGAGTATGGTAACTGGAGGACGAGCATGGGAATTTCACCACGTGTAAAGGATTTCAATTAAGACTATCCTTATAAAAAAAACTTTTACTAAGCAAGTTCGTATCAAAAAACTTCAATTTCATACAAACAAAGGAATTTTGTCAATGGGTTACTTATAATAAGATTCTCGGATTCACAAGGTGGTTTGTTAAAAGTATAGAAATTTTTTTAATTTTTTTTTTTTTTTTTTTTTTTTTTTTTTTTTTTTTTTTTTTGCTAAAATAAAATCACAAGACAAAACATTCCGCTTACACACAGAACATCCGGGAAACCACTCCGCGAACTATAGAATAATAAGAATGAGAAATTTCAATAAAAATAAGGGCACCAATTCATAAGTCCTATCAAACTCGATTATAAACTCATCTCGCGTAATGCATTGCCACTTATAGTTACCTTCTCACGACCCTCAGGCTATAACACACTAGATCCAATACGAGTCACAAAACATTAGAGAGAAGAGAGAACAACCCAATCCGGGGTGTCCCTTTCCTTCCTTTCTTGGAAGAAGGTTGACGATTTGAACCCAGGTCACCAGGGAAGGTTAAGTTAAGACAAGGGGTGCATCTTACGTATTTTGTAGTTACTTTATATGTATTTAATGGCGGAAATACTCTTGCATACCTCTTAGACTATTGTGTGACAATAAATTATGACCCATAAAACCCAGAAATATTAAGATATAAAGTGTAAAAATAAAATATAAAAGTTGAACATAAAAAGAAAACTTCGAGCAATAACGAAATCAGAATAATTACTCAAACTGGTGCTTCATTAGAAAAAAAATTAAAGTTAGTGAAGGGCTCTTGGTAAAATAAGTACTTATGGTTATATGAGACTCAAAAGGTAAAGGTATATAAAAACACAAAGGTCGGGTATTTTCAACATATAACTTCAGTTCCCGGGGCATCTAGTGCGTCATGGCATAAAACAAGGCATCTTCTCCTCTTAACAGCTTCTAACGGGCACTGGGAATACTGATGCATCTTCGTCTCGCGCTCAGGAAGGAAATAGTTGCACACATTGATGGCGTGGAAATCAAATTTGGCGCGAGAAACCCGTAGATTGAACACAAGGGAAGGTAAGACTTGTAAATATGTAATATTGTTAGGGATATCCACTACAGTGCCATCTATGTTTGGGATTTATAGCCTACTTGAATATTTTAGTAATTAGAGTTATTATGAAGTTGATTGCCATTATCACTCAGTAAACAGAAGTATTACTATTAGAGTAATAAAGGAACATAGCTGTCTTCTAACACCAAATTCGTTATGACGACTATCGTCATGGACGACGTCTAGATCAAAATCTAATAAGACCTACGGCTTATAAAACCGTTTCAAAATCTATTGAGTGAGGAGAAGTTTATCAATCAGATATTACTCTTCCTTGGTATCTTCAGGTCAATGAACTTACTCGAATGATTTGCAGAGGTACATTCCGGTCTGTAGTAGTTGATTGTACTACAGCTTCTGTTCCCTTCACCTCTAAGTCCATCCTACAGGGTTCTTTTCTTTCCCTAATCTTTTCCTCCATCAGTACTGTTACTCATGCCCACGCTTCGTGGCATCACTTACATGCGGATGAATCTTACCATCAAAAATCCTCACCCATTCCATGTCCGATAAACGTTCTCGGTTATGTAAAAATTTAGTGATTTCAAGACACATTTACTTCTGAACTTTATGTCTACTCTACTTTCAACCCTCGAGCTTGTTCCGTTTGTCTGTCATTATTTTCACCCTAGAAATAAGTAGTAACAAATCATGAAGGTCTCATATTAAGAGCTTAGCTGAGGCTGCCACTTTTCTTCTTATCTTTGCTTGGAGTACTGTTGCATAATCGATTAAGCATCCTTCCAGTTCATCAGTAACCCGTGTGTGATGGCCAGCCAAGGCGCACGATTGTTTCAGCGTTAAATTATCTTTCTCTATCTCTCACTGACTTTTCTGACGGTTGCCTAGTACGAGTCAGCCTTCGGTTTCACATATAAATTTGGAGATGCTACAAAACTTATTCCTGTAGATTTTATTATTATTATTATTATTACTATTATTATTACTAGGAGAGAATGATCTGCCACCTTTTAAAGTGAGAATTCTACTAAGAACAAATAAGATCTTGATATCTCTTTATGTTAGCCAATCCTGATTGATTAATCTTTAATCAGAGAAGTCAAATAGTGCAAAAAAGCATATCAATTGATTTT
>NW_028234403.1:46371074-46378574 GCF_977035675.1 Penaeus japonicus
CATATACGAAGATTAAAATGGTGCATAAAGCCACAATTTCTAGATATCTGTGAATTGAGCTAAATTTTCTGTATAAGAGACTTTTTTTCTTGAGGCCTAACAAGAGGTTGTCCAATGCCCACAATTTGCTTGTAGAATATCTGCATTATCATATTTATGTATACTCATAAGCGAAAATGTCCACATTAAGTGCATGATAAGTAATATTATGCTCATTCCACCACATTTTATGTTTAGTTTTTCAAGTTAGTTCTTTATTTACCTCCCTGGTTATCTGCACAGACGTGAACAAGCTTTGATACATTGATGGAGGGTCATGACATTATTGATAACATCATATTCCAAATTAATGGAATAACATGATCATATTATGTTATTAATTAAAATATGGCAATGTGTATCCGTAGATTTATTTCAAGTAAACCATGCTAATGAAAATATAATTTAGTGTATAGGAATTTTCATAAGACACGATGATTACTTCCATTTTAGATTCCCTAGTAAATGCGATAAAGGTTATTACTTTACTTTACTGTTTTCATATGGATTATGTTATCAAGCTAACATCACAATCATAGTTAATCATCTTACGGTTATCAAAAGCTCCACCACTTATAGGTTATCAAGAGTGAGGCTAATTTTAGACGCTTATCATCTATCGCTCAATGTGAGTATTAGTGCAAATCCGATCACCCGGGTTCTGCACGATACGGAGAGGTCTGTTGCTAATTTATCACAGCGGTTTATTGCAAATGAAAAGGAGTTTTAAGGAATCGCAGTAGGAGGAGTTTCTATCAAATGATGGGGATGATGAGGATGATGGGGATTGTGATGAGGTCGTTGGGGAGGATGGTAATGCTGATGTTGATTTTGATAATGATAATGACAGAAAAAAATAATGACCAATGATGATGATCACAATAGTGACTGTTGAGATGAGTAGTAGAAATAGTAATAACTCAAACGCATATAGCATTCTGACTATGAAATTTTACAAGTCTTATAATGCCCAGAATACCCCCATCCCTCCATACACACACACGTACACATATTATTACACAGTGACCATGCCGAGGGCCCCTGAAAACACAAAAACTCTGAAAATCACTGACCCATATCATCACGTCATCCTGGCCAGACCCACTCCCCCCCTCACCCCTTTAATCACGTCAAAAAAGGAAGGGGAGATGGTTGGGTATGAAGGGAAAGAGGGGGAGGGGGGGGGGGGGCAGGGGATTGACTTTTATGTTCTTGTTAATAACGGGCACAGCGGCTCCTTTTGTGGTGATCGCTCCCCCACAGTCCTGTGATGAGGTCATTATCTGCCTGCGAGGGGAGAGGAAAGGAGGGGTGAGGGGAGAGGAAGAGAGGAGATAGACGATAGGAAGAGAGGAGACTGGTGAGTGGAAGAGCGTGGATAGGGGAAAGAAAGAGAGGAGATGAGGTGAGAAGATGAAGGGGGGAGAGAAGAAGAAGGGATAGGGAAGAGGAATAGAGGAGAGGGAAAAAGAGGGGGGAGGGGAAAGGAAGAGTGGAGATGAGTAAGATGGGGAGAGGGGAGAGTAGAAAAGGTGAGAGAGGAAGAAAAAAGACAGGAAGAGAGGGAGAAGAAACGAAGGGAAGAGGAGAAGACGGGGTAAAAGAAAGGGAGAGAGGAGATAGGCGAGAGGAAGAGAGGGAAGAGAGACGGAAGTGATAAATAGCGAAGGTTTATTTTACAACAGGAAATCTCAAGTCAATTGCGAAGTTTATTCCTTTGAAAATCTACCTTAAGAAAGGACATGCTATGGTTACATTACCGGGTGCAGATGGATGGCATAGGACACTTGCTAGGGTAATGGTACATAAAATCAATACTTTGTTATTGTTTAGAAAAAGAAAAGGCTAAGACTAAGAGAAAAACGCTCACACACAAAAAATAATGAAAAGAAATCAAATAAAATTACAAAATTGTTTAACTAAAGGAAGTGAGATAAGAATGAAAAGAAATTAAACAAAATTACGAAACTGTTTAACTAAAGGAAGTGAGATAAGAGGCCAAGAGAATATGTTTATTGATTTAAATGCTAATGATAATACTAACAATATATATCAGAAACAACAACAGCATGAGTAGGGTTATTACTTCTGTTATTATCAATACTATAATATTATTAATACCGATAAAATGATAACAATGATAATAATGATAACAATTAAGCCACTAATAATAATAGGGATAATAGTAATAATAATACACTAATGATTATCATTTTGATGATAACGGTAATGATGATATTAACGATGGTAATGGTAATATTAATATTATCGTTATCATTATCATTATTGTTATCATCATTAGTGTTATCATTAATGATAGCAATTATTGTCCTTATCATCATTATTAGTAAAATTATTGTTCTTATCATTATTATCATCATCATTATTATTACTATCACTATTATTACTGATACTGTTATTGATATTATCATTATTATTATTATCATTATTATCACTGTTATTATCATCATCATTATCATCATGAACATTATCATTATAATCATTATTATTATCATCATTATTGTCATTATTTATATTATTATCTAAATCATTGTCATCATTACTATCATCATAATTATCTTAATCATTACTATTGTTATTAGTAATCCTTTTAATTGTTATTATTGTTGTTACCATTACCTTTACTATCTCTTGTCATTATTATCATTATTGTTATTATCATCATCATCATCATTAATATTATTGCTACCATTACTATCATGATGATAATGATGATAATGATAGTAATAATAATGATGATTATCATGTATTAATAATAATGATAATAATGATGGTAATGATCATAATGATAATAATGATGGTAATGATCATAATGATAATTATAATAATGATGATAATGATAGTAATAATAATGATACTACTACTACTGCTACTACTGATAGTGATGATAATGATAACAATGATAATGATAATGAGGATAGAAATAATAATGATAAAAAATAATGATGATGATCATAATAATATAGTAATAATGATTATGATAATGATAAAAATAATGATTACAATGAAGGTACCGATGATGAAAATAATGGAAATAACAATAATATTGGTATAATAAAAATGATAATGATACCGATGGTAATAATGATGACATTGATGATAATAGCAATGATAGTAATAATGATAATAATAATAATGCTAATAGTAATAATGATAATAATAATAATAGTAATAATGATAATAACAACAACAGCAACAACAATAATAATAATAATAATAATAATAATAATAACAATAATAATAATAATAATAATAGTAATAATAATGATAATAATAAAGATAATAATAATAAAAAAGTAATGATAATAATAATAATAAAGAAAATGATAATGATAATGATAATAATAATAATAATAATAATAATAATATCCATAATAAGAATAAGAATAAGGATAATGATAATGGTATTGATAATGATAATAACGATGATGATAATGAAAACAATAACAATAAGGATAATGATAGTAATATTGATGATAATAAGATAAGATAATAAGAACAATAACAGAACAATGGTAATACTGATAATGATAATAATAATGATAATGATGATAATAATGGTAATAATGATGATATCAATGATAATAACAGTAATACGAATTATGATAATGTTAACAATAATAATGATGATAATGATTCTAATTTTAATAGTAATAATGACGATAATAATAAGAATGACAATCATAATGATATTGATAATAATGATAATAACGATAACAATCATCACTATCATTATTGTTATCATCACCATCATTACCATCATTGTTAATATTACGCTTATAATTTTCATCATTGTCATCATCATCATCATCATTATGATAATCATTACCGTCGTTACTGTAAGTATCACTATAATCATCATCACCGCTATAAAAAAAAATGTATGAATCACTAATGATGCCCAGTATGTCTTGACTGGAACACAAAATCACACACAAACCAAAATGAAAGGAAATCAAACATTGGGGAGAAAAAGTTCATGCACGCAACCCGCTCGCGTCATTCACCTTTAACCTTAGTCGAAGAAAGGCGCACTATCTTTGAACACGGAAAGTTCATGAGAGTGTGTGAGAGAGAGAGAGAGAGAGAGAGAGAGAGAGAGAGAGTGGGGGAGGGAGAGGGAGAGGGAGGAGGAAGAGAGAGAGAGAGAGAGAGAGAGAGAGAGAGAGAGAGAGAGAGAGAGAGAGAGAGAGAGAGAGAGAGAGAGAGAGAGAGAGAGAGAGAGAGATTGAGAGAGAGAGAGAAACAGAGAAAGAGAAGGGGGGACAGAGAGGGGAGGAAAGAGACTGAGAGGGAGTGAAAGAAAGAAAGAGAGAGAGAGAGAGAGAGAGAGAGAGAGAGAGAGAGAGAGAGTGGATTCAGTATCGTAGGAAGGAGACCAATTGGAGGGAAGGGAGAGGTGGAGTGGAGGGGGGGAGGGGATATAAAATGGGACATGATGACTGCGGTCTCCGGATAGTGTACCATTCTAGCACCACATAGTCTGTCCTGACTACTTTTATCCGTTGTACTTAAAGTTGCTCTGTCGGCGCTTCTGTCAACATCCACGCCCGTTGGCTCTCGATCTTGGCCTGGGGGGAGCACGGGGGACAGGGAGGGTGGGTGGACAAGGGAGAGGAGAGGAGCAGGAGGAGAAGGCATGGGATGTGATGGAGGAAGAGGGATAGGAGGGGTGGAAAGAGGTGGGAAGGGAAGAGGAAGAGAGAGGGGAGGAGAGAAGGGGGATGGGATGGGAGGAGAGAAGGGGGATTGGATGGAGGGGAGGAGAAGGTGATGGGAGGAGAGGGAAGAGGCGGGAGGGAGAAGAGGGGAAGGCAGGAGGGGAGGAGAAGGTGATGGGAGGAGAGGGAAGAGGCGGGAGGGAGAAGAGGGGAAGGCAGGAGGGGAGAGGGGGAGAGAGGAGGGGCGAACGCTACGCTACTCCCAGCAGCAGCATCGGCAGCGGGAAAAGGTTATCGCTTTTGTAGTTTCATCATTAATTTTGGTCACTTTTGGATAGCTATAGTTAATTTCATGACATGAAAGGAAATGGGTGGTGATTTATTTTTGTTTGTTTCTTATGGACAGTACTACTAGTTTAATACATCATGAATATGACTGGAACTTTTGTGCCTAATTTCTTTTTTTTATTAAACCCTCATTATAAATTTTATCTATATCTGATCAATAGAAATTGTATTTTGTTTAATATCATCAATTATCTAACTATTATCTGTTAATATTGATTACATTATTTATAATTCTCATAATATAAATGATGTAGCCTTCAACATCTTCAACTATGAATAATAAGAAATACAAAAGAGAATTCGCCAGGGCGCAAAAATGACATTGCACATAATGCACTGGAAATACCATAGCAATGTTTTGGCGGGAGTCTAAAGCGCTCGTCTGGAAGCGTCGTCGTACGCCTGGCAGCGCTCCGGCCATAGTATTTCTGGTGAACACGAGGCGCATCAGCCAGTCTACGTCGAGAAGAGGAGCTGCAAGACGGGCAGCGTGTCATGGCTCCAGGCTGACGAACTTAACTCAACTTTCCGGACCTCCCTGAGAAAGTGCCAAAAATACGAATTTTGGATCGGAGATCTGCATCTGAAATACTTCTCGAGAGCGAAATGAAAGCGGTCGTAAAAGATGGCTTTTGAATTCGGTTTTGGTGGATAAGAGTTTTGCATTGCATTTGGTGAGGTTTGAACTTTGTTCCACAAAAAAAATTGAAAAAAACCTCCGCAGGCTTGAACAGTCAGGATGGTAATGATAAACAATATCTCCAACTTGAAGCTGTTCTTGCTCCTTGTTCGCAGTTAAAATGGGACAGTGCCAGTACTGCCGTCGGAATCCTTCCTCAAACAGCGCGGACGCCTCGGGCCAGGAGCCGTCTTACACAATGAAGCAGCAGGCCGGAGAGGGCCTCGCGGGCAGACACTCCGGTTCAGACTCTGCAGTGGACTCGGGTCACAGTTGCTGTGACGAGGCGAGCTGCGGGGGCGAGCAGGGCAGAAGCAGTCACAGCAGTGAGTCGTCAGGGAAGTACAGCTTACGAGAGTCCGTGGGAAGTGCGGCCGAGTGTGATAAGGCTTCATTCTCTCACGACCAAGCCAAAGGAATCTCGGGCGAAATGCAGGAGTTGTCGGTTTTCAGTGAGAATGAGAGCAGTTCGGAAAAAGGCGGAAGTGAAGCTGGAGGAGGTGACGAGGACGCCTTGCGACCTCTTCAGGATATTCCTCGATCTCGAAAAGTTTCAAGAGGATCAACGGGAAGCGACCGAGGGTCTGTTTCGTCGATATCATCAATGACAGCAGTGCTGCGAGCGCGACTGTCCAGGTCTTCCTCCCTCAAGGTTCACCGGAACTGCGACGACGACGGCGGAACTCCCACCTTGGGCTCCTCCCCCTTGACCGCAAGCAAGCAGCCGAGACGGGCCGTTTCGCTCCGTCTGCCCCGCAGTCATCGGCGGGGACACGACTCGGACACGAACCTGCCCACCATTTACGTGGAAGACTCTCCGCAGTCCAGGCAACCGCAGGCAGCGGGAAGGGGCAGGAAGTCGTCCCTGCGGCGTGCCTTGTCCCTGCTCAGCGTCAACTCCCTCGCGAGACACTACCCGCCGCAGCCCAAGACGCAGAGGCCAGTCCAGAAAATCCTGCGGCAGCCACGTCGCCGTCACAACACCGTGAGGGGGATGAGTGGGATGGCCATAGACCGGGCCAACCAGGCAGGGCTCCAGCGGGCCAACACCCTCTACTACCCGACCGCCGCCACCCTCAGGCACTCGTATGCCGTTCGACGCACGTACAGCGACAACCACAGCTAGCACAAGGGAATCAGAGGCTGCTTATGGGAGACGCGGATCATTGGCACTGTCACCGCCGAACTGTGACTCGAGAGCCACGTGCTTTGACTTCCCTTTTTATTAATCTCCTCAAATCTTAACATTTTTACGAGTAGTACATAAATATATTTATACATTTATATATGTATAGGTACATACATTTGTATATATTTATGATTATAAAATGTGTAAGGGTGCGAATATATGCATAAATATGTGTATATATATGTATATATATATGTATATTTATATATATATATATATATATATATATATATATATATATATATATATATATATATATATATATATATATATATATATATATATATATATATGAAATGTATGTATAATGTTGATATTTAAATTCATTTTTATTCATTTATTTATACTTATATATGTATATATATTTATCTATATTTCTGTAGGTGTGTGAGAGTGTGTGTGTATGTATTTATATGTATATATATGTAAACATATATATATATATATATATATATATATATATTATATATATATATAAAAATATATATATGCGCGCGCGCGCGCGCGCGCGGAGCGTGTGTGTGTGGGTATGTGTGTGTGTGTGTTATATATATATATATATA
>NW_028234403.1:46388574-46391074 GCF_977035675.1 Penaeus japonicus
TATATATATATATATATATATATATATATATGTATATATATATATATACATACATACGAATGAATTGTAATGCGCATGTGGAAATAATGACAACAGTAAATGAAAGAAAAAATAATTATTATACAATTACTAAAGATAATGATTATAACAAGCCCAATAATATAGTAATAATATCATCATAAGAATTACCCTGATAATGATAACAATAATTATGATAATATTAACAATAGTAACAACAATAATAATGATAACTGCTACTTATACTCCTACTAATAATGGTTTTATTAATGATACTATTTCTAATGACAATGATGATAGTAATGTTGATAATAATAGCGATGATGATAAAGATGGTGACAATAACAATAATGATAATAAAGATTATAAGAACAATGAAAGTTAAGATAATAAATAGGAATAATGATGATAATTATTACAATGATTATACTGATGATAATGATAAAAAGATAGTAATAACAATGATAGTAATAATAATGATAGTTATGATAATGATATTAATGATAATAACGAGGCCAATTATTATAATGATGATAATGCTAACAATAATGACAATAATGATATCAGTAGTTACAATAACAATAAAAGCTATCATCATAATACCTACATTAATAATCAAAACAACGACAATGATAATGATAAAGCCATAGGAAGCCATAAAACAGATGGGTGTGACGATATCAATATCCCCCTATACAATAAACATCCTTTTTAACTGCTCTCACTATTCCTGGCGCTTGTCTCATAACACACAGAAGCCTTGCATCTGATATGTGAAGCAGCCATAACATACATTTGCAATATGTACGATCTCCGCATCTGTCGTAGGTATAAAGAGCTTCCTTATCTTATAGTTATTGATAAGTAACTCGTTATTGTTTTATCATACAAGAAATGATCAGT
Organism: Penaeus japonicus; assembly: GCF_977035675.1. Classification (NCBI taxonomy): domain Eukaryota; kingdom Metazoa; phylum Arthropoda; class Malacostraca; order Decapoda; family Penaeidae; genus Penaeus; species Penaeus japonicus. The sequence goes on from NW_028234403.1 coordinate 46,389,496, forward strand.
GATGCCGACCAGACTGCTCCAGAATGCTCTGTCCTTGGGTGAAAATTCCACGAATTCCCCATTTTGTGTAATGTATTCAGTTTTGTAGGAATCAATAATAAAAATGACATTAAATTACATTATACAGCGTATGTTATAAAGTTATAATGCAGGAGTACATGTTGCCCACATATATTTTGTAGGACAAATATATGTTATAATTTATAAATCTATACATTGCAATGGACTCGAGAGTCGCTATAGAATCAAAATAATGGGTTATAAGGATATATATATATTTTTTCTAAATAAAGAAAATGTACCTGGACCTTCCATACCTAAACTCAACCATTTGCAAGATACATATCATATTCATAACTTAAGCATGAATAAAGCACTGTTTCCCTTTTTTTCTAAGTAAAAACACATTTTGGTTATGAGAAAGCTAACATTATGTTGTTCCATATGACATGTTATTACACCATCCTTGAATATGTTTTCATACTTTTTTTTGTTAATATTTCGTCACACCAGATGATGTCGCTTCATTTTCAAAAGTGACCCTTGAAATGCCTCTGGATAACTTCCATTTGGAAAATCCTTTGTTGTTTGTGTCTCGGCGTCTCGTAAAGATGTTAAGGATAGATTTAAAGTATCATCAAGGTTTCGGACAAAGCGGCATTGGACAGAGAGAATGGAGCACTCGAGGGAAACACTCAAGTAAGAGAAGTATATTAATGCCATTTCCGGGGAGATGAGGGGTTGAGGACTTCAACTTTCACTTTGGGTTGTACCTTTTTTTAATAAACAAGCCAAAATCCGGGAACTCACTCAAGAATTCTTCCGTCACAAGATACGAGACGAGATAGGTATGACTTAATGAACTCATTTATCATTCAACAGATTAATGAATGAGCACAATTAATGAAAAGCTTAGAGGAAGGACATAAAACTTATTAGGTTAGATATTAATATTTCTGCCCTGGCCTGGCATCCGTCGGTTTGAAGAAAAACACTCCGTTCAGAGGTAATCCCGAAAATCCCGGGATGGGGAGGAAACCATACCCAGAAATCCACGTGAAGCTTTAAGAAAGTGCAATCTAGAAAATCCACTCGGACGGTACATGGAAACTACCCCTTGGGGATTCGACTGTGGACTCATATCGCTCCACTAGATGAGAAACGAGGAGAAAAAGAGCGAGATGTTGGATGAGCGAATAAAGAAGGACTGAGAAAGGAATAAAGAGGATAAGCGATTTAGGTAAGGGATAAGGCATAATAACACGGAGCGGTCTCAGCGGAGGAAAGATGACGGGTGCTGATAGATAGACAGAGACGATCGATGCGGAGAGCGAGGGACGGGATGAAAGTAATGCGGGGAGATGAAGAGCAGGGAGATGGAGGGCGAATAAGACTGGGAAGGAAGGATGAGAGATGACTGCTCAAGAAAAGGAGACATTAGATATAATATATAAGGGAACGAGGGAATAGACAGAGAAGCCATTAAGAAAGAACACATGCATACACAAAGAGATGTAATATCAAATGCCAATTGTTGGTGCACATAATGTTACAAGAATTATCAATTTTCTTCCATTAT
>NW_028234403.1:46408574-46411074 GCF_977035675.1 Penaeus japonicus
ATATATATTTAGATAAATATATATATCTAAAATATATATAATATATTAATATACAATACACATCTATATAAAACTATAACACTACAAAAACTTTGGTGTGTGTGTGTGTGTGTGTGTGTGTGTGTGTGTGTCTATGTGGTGTGAGTGTGTGGTGTGTGAGAGTTGTGAGTGAGTGTACAGATCCACACTCACAATAAATTAACACTATCACAACTCACTATCTAATACACACTCTAAACTAAACGCAAACGCTAAAATATACTACTCTAATACCAAACACAACACAACAACTAACACACACTCACACGCAATGCACACGCACACTCACACAAAACTCACGAAACTCGCACACACAAAGACACACACCAAACACAAACACACTCACACTACACACACACACACTCAAACACTCACAAATCAAGAACACCCAACTATCACACCACACACGTCCAATCAAACACATCACACACACACACACAACACTCACACCAGAAACATCCACCCACACACACTCACTAACACTACACCGACACTCTCACTCACTCACTCCTAACACACACACACAAACTCACAGACAAACAAACACTCACACACACTTACACAAACACACACACACACACATTCACACACAAACACTCTCACACACACACACTGCACTATCACTCTATCAAACTCCCCCCTCACACCCTCACACACACCCTCGCACAATGAAAAAACCTCACACACTCACAACACTCACACACACACACTACCACAAACACTCTCATCAATAGAGTGTGAGAGTCAGTGAGAGTGAGAGAGAGTGAGTGATGAGTTATAGAGAGACACACACCACAACTATTAGAGATACACACACACTGTAACACACACACTCTCACACTCACACTCAAAAACAAACTCACACACACACCAAACACACAAACACAGTGATAGGTTATAGAGAGAGACACACACACACACACACACACACTAACACACACACACACTCACACACACACACTCTGCACACACACACACTCCACCCCCACCCCCAACAACTCCCTTCCCCCCCCCACCAAGTAATCATACCCCATGGACAACAGGACATTAACGCACATCCGCGAATATCCATGTGAGAAGTACGGCTAGGCAATGTATCGCCGCCGTGAACAGTTTCCGCCCTGGAGAGATAGGTCCGTTGAAAGGGGGAGGTTGGGCCCCTTTGTGAAGGCTTCTTATGGTGTTCCCTTTCGGCTGGGAGGAAGAAAAGGATACGCTTGGAGTATGTTTTCTGTTTGTTTTTTGTTTTTTGTTTTTTTTCTTATTTTCAGTTTTTTACTCCTTTTATCGTTGTTGTTTTTTTCCTGATTCTGTGCTGGCATTTCTCTTTTTTTTATTTATTTCATTTTTTTTTTTACTTGTGTTTCATTACGCCTCCTCCTCTTGCTCTTATAAATTAATTCGTCTTTCCACATCAAATTTCTCGTTTTTTCTTCTGTTTCGTTTTGATATTCATAGACCAATTGTCATTTTAATAAATATTCAATCGATTGACGCATCGTAATTACACTGGATTCTGCAATACCTGCCTTCTCTCTATTTAAAAACCGTCTATTTGGTATTCGCTTTTATTTTTCCGCCCGGGCGCGAAATGGGAAGCATAACCATAAAAACAAATAAAGAAAGAAAGAAAGGAAAAAAACAAAAACGGGTGCAAAAGGACAAAAAACGAACGATTTTTTATGGCGAAGAGAGAAAGAGAATAAGAAATGGGAAAGGAAATGAGGTTTTTGTATGGGTTTCCTGTCTGTCCTCGAGGATGACTATGGTGATGGTGGTGAAATGTCATATCATATTGTAATGATTTTAATGAGGCAGGTGCTGATGATACTGATGATAATGATGATGAAAATGGTGGTTATGATGATGAAAATTATAATAATAATAATGATGATGATGGTAATGATGATAATGAAAACAATAAGGATGATGACAGTAATAGTAACGATAACAGAATGATGATAATATTAACAATAACGATAAAAATCGTGATGATATTGATAATCAGGAAAATTATAGTAGTCATAACAATCACTATCACTGTTGCTATTATTATCATCGTTATCATTAGCATTATTATACTTAATAATCATAATCATTATAACGTTTATAACTACAGTACAATATTATCGCCAAAGAGAGAAAGACGTAAGTAAAACAGGGAGACGCAGAAAGAAAGGCAGAGAGAGAAAGAAATAAAGAAAAAGAGAAAGGTAAACAAACACACACACACACAAAAAAAATCGGTTTAATACCCTTTCTTCCCTCCTATCATCCCACTTTCCTCATTCCCTTTTATCTTTCATTTTTCATTTCGCTCGTACATCCACTTCATGACATCCCTGCCCCCCCCCACCCCCCTCCCCAGTCCCGAGAGGAGAGTGACCACAATAGCCAGTTGCAAGCCAGAAGTACTCAGCCTAAGTCGATCTTCAACAGAAGTGAAAGGATGAGAGAAAAG
>NW_028234403.1:46416074-46418574 GCF_977035675.1 Penaeus japonicus
TCTAATATTTATATTTAGTTTTATTACTGTGTTGTTTTTGTGCTCTCTATAGTTTTTTTATCAGTTTTGTTTTTCTTTCAGTTCGGATAGCTTATCTTTTTTTGTTTTTTGTTTTCTTAACCTACCATTTAAGTTCATATCTTATCAAAATAAATGCTAGGGGAATATATCAAATTATTTGTAATGAAACATGGATATTTTCCCGTAGAGTTTCACTATATAAATGGAGCATCGGGAATAGTCTGTTTTTATTATCATTATAACTAGTATATTTGCTTCTGTATACGTTTGTGTGTGGTTGGGTGTGTACATAGATATGTGTGTGTCGGTGGGTGTGGGTGTGTGTGTGTGTGTGTGTATGTGTATGTGTGTGTGGGTGGGAGTGTCGGTGTGTGTTTGTGTATGTGTGTGTGTGGGTGTAAATATGTGTGTCTGTGTGTGTGTATATATATATAAATATGTGTGTATGTGCGTGTGTATGTGTGTGTAAGTATATATGTGTATATATATATAAATATATATATATATATATATATATATATATATATATATATATATATATATATATATATATATATATATACATAATATATATATATATATATTATTTTATTTATATACATAAATATATATATATATATATATATATATATATATATGTATGTATGTATGTATGTATATATGTATGTACATACACGCCGTTGGGAATGAGCCATGTGTAATGGGCCAGCGTGCCGTGTCGGGTCGCATATTCAGGCTGCGTGGTTACCAATGACCTTTGAGACCTTTTCCTCCCCCGTCCGTCATCCTCCTCATTTCCCGCACCTCCTTCACTTGCCTTCGCCCTGCCACCCCCCACCCCCCACACCCTCCCCTCCCCACCTCCACCCCCTCCTTCCCCTAACTTAGGTCTTCGAAAGGAAAAGTGGCTGTGGCGAGATATTGGTGGCGGACCACCTCCCCCCCCCCTGGATTAGAGCGGGGAGTGTGACAACCCTTAAGTGACTCGTGCGCGGTAAGGTGATTAGAGTCTGCAGGATTGTTTGCACGGGAATGTCGACATTGCGGGAGCGACATGTCTGATTTTATTCTGAGAGAATATTAGTGCAATTAGACTGAGAAGAATTAAAAGAATCATAATAATGTAGAATATTGGGGAAAAAAAAAAACAGGAATTGTATGCAAGAAGAATATCGATCTTGGAATAGATAAAAGATGTTTTTCTCTGTTTTCACGATTGTCTTCTTAAAAGTGTGAAACGACTGGTGCGGTCCATCTCTGTGTCTCTGCTCTCTTTCTTTCTTTCTCTTTCTCTCTCTCTCTCTCTCTCTCTCTCTCTCTCTCTCTCTCTCTCTCTCTCTCTCTCTCTCTCTCTCTCTCTCTCTCTCTCTCTCTCTCACTTTCTCTTTCTCTCTCTCTCTCTTCCTTACCAATATTTATATCATTACTATCATTGTTGTAATCATTGTTAGTAGTAGTTGTCGTAGTTTTTGTTATTATCATTATTTTAATTATTATCATCATAATTGTAATCATCATTATCATCTTTATCATGCATATTACTATACCATCCATCCTTATTTGTATTATTATAATGATTATAATTGTTATCATCATTATCATTATCATCATCATTATCACTATCCTTCTTATCATCATTATGACCATTGTTGACATTATTGTTACTACTATCCACCGTTGTTACTACTATTGTTATCACCATCATTTCATCCCCATCGCCATCAATACTCTTATCTTCACCATTAGCATTAGTACAGCATTAGTACTATCAGCATCACTGTCACCCTTCTATTGTTGTCTTACTCTCAGCATTAATATCATCGCCGGCATCTTCCTCCTCTCCATCCGAACTGCCTCTGTCCCATTAATATACATAAGCATTTCCTCGATACATTTTTCATCTTTTCTTCTTTTTCTTTCCCTTTTTCTCTTGCTCTTCTCTCTTTTTTTCTCTTCTTTCCCTCTTTTCCTCCTCTTTCCTTTCTATCCTTTTTCTCTCTTCTTCTTCTTCTTCTTTTCCTCTTCTTCATCTTTGTTTCTTCCTCCCCTTTCCCTCTTTTTCCTCTTTGTTTCTTCCTCCCCTTTCCCTCCTCATCTTTTTCTTCTCTTCTTCTCCTTTTCCTCTTCCTTTTCTTTCCTCTTTCTCTTTTTTTTCTCTCTTACTTTATTCCTCTTTTCACTTGCCTCGTCTGTCCCACTTCCTCTTCACTTCCTTTGTTTCCCGCCTTCTTCTTCCTTTACTTCATCCTCCTCCCTTCCTCTTCTTCATTAATCTTCCCTTCATCCTCATCCTCATCCTCATCCTCATCCTCATCCTCATCCCTCATCCTCATCCCCCTTCCTTTCCCTCATCCTCTTCGTATTGGCCTCATCTGCCATCCAGACCCAACTTCCTCTCCCCAAAGACGAAGGTCGAGCAGCATCCAACTCGTGCACTTTGATCTACGAAACGAGGGAGTCCGGCGGCACTGCCATCCTG
>NW_028234403.1:46435318-46440318 GCF_977035675.1 Penaeus japonicus
CACACACACACACACACACACACACACACACACACACACACACACACACACACACACACACACACACACAAACACACACACACATACACACACACACTTTCTTTTGTTCTCTCTCTTTTCCTTTCCCTATCTCTCTTTCACACACACACTTTCACTATCTCTCGCTTTCTCTCTCTCTCTCTCGCTCTCGCTCTCTTTCTCTACCTCTCTCTCTCTCTCTCTCTCTCTCTCTCTCTCTCTCTCTCTCTCTCTCTCTCTCCCTCTCTCTCTCTCTCTCTCTCTCTCTCTCTCTCTCTCTCTCTCTCTCTCTCTCTCTCTCTCTCTCTCTCTCTCTCTTTCTTTCTTTCTTATCAGAAATGCAGTTCAAATATATGGTCGGAAAGAATTACTGCAAACACGGCAAAGTTGAAAGAGGGTTTGCAATTCAAAGGAAAGGGAGGAGGAAAAAAGAAATTGCATATGGGTCTAGATGAATATCTGTGTTTGCGAAATACGTGTATATTTTTCTTTTCGTCGTTTTCTTGCCCAAGGAAGCAAATATAGTAACTAGAAATTGATATCATATAAAAGTTGATATGCTGTATATACGTACATGATTACAGATACTCCTACAACTACATACTGCTGCATTGTAATAAATCACAAAAATACATCCGAATTAATGTCATAAGTCCTGATTGTGTCTTACATTAAGGACTATCATACGCTAACAAAAACAGTTCAAACATTGGGCTATAACAAAGAAATTGTTCCCATGTTGGAAATAGCAGAATTTGTCCCACCAGTGCTGGAACCGCGTAGTAGGGACCTTTATCATCGCAGGGTCCATTGATACTGTACTGTATATTATGAGAATTTGTGTGTGTGTGTCTGTGTGTGTTTGTGTATGTACATGTGTATATATATATATATATATATATATATATATATATATATATATATATATATATATATATATATATATATATATACATTTATATATGAATATATAATATATTTATATATATATATATATATATATATACACATTTATATATGAATATATACATATATATCTATATATATATATATATATATATATATAAATATATATATATATATATAATATATATATATGAGAGAGAGAGAGAGAGAGAGAGAGAGAGAGAGAAAGTTAAAGAAAACGATGAAAAGAAGAAAATAAAGAAATAATCGGATAAAGCAAAAATATGAATAATTAGATGAAGAAGAAAAATTATTTCCAAAACAGAGCATAACTACTTAGCGGAGTATATCATTATGTTCCCCCACGATAACGATCCAACAATGTCATTTGCAAATTACAAACCAGTTAAACACGGTTTAAAATTCGGACACATATTCATACATAAACATACACATACAGTACAGATACACATACACATACAAAAGATAGACAGACAGATAGACAGGCAGAGAGAGAGAGAGAGAGAGAGAGAGAGAGAGAGAGAGAGAGAGAGAGAGAGAGAGAGAGAGAGAGAGAGAGAGAGAGAGAGAGAGAGAGAGAGAGAAGGAGAGAAAAGAAGAGAGCAATAAACGTAAGGGAGAGAAAGCGTATGCATCTTTGCTAACATTGAGTGGGTACATGACTGATAGGCCAATATCTACCCCCCCACCCCCCCACCCCCCCACACACACACCCACACCCATCTTCCTATTCCGTGTGACCTGCCGTGCAGAAATGATGACACGGGCCAGTAACGAAGGTGGAAAAGGAGAGAAAAAAGAGAAAAATATAAAAAAATGGAAATCAAAGAAAAGAGATCGCCAAGTACAGAAAAAAAACATTCATTGCCTGCACTAAAGGCTTGATTTAACCTACCCACCGACTTCTTTGATTACTTCCATTTCTCCAATCAGTTCTTCCGTTCAAAAATAGATTGAACTTTCGTAATCGAATACCAATAAACCCCCAAAAAAATCAAGCACTCGTATACTTACAGTAATGAAAAGGCATTCTTGCAAAATGTGCGCCAAATTTAGGTTTCTACATCCACGCTTGACGTCCTCTTAAGAGGTGCATCTTCCTCTTGACTTCTTATAAGACAAGATACTCTTTAGAAGTTGTATTGAAAAGTTGCTTTTGAGCGTCAACTTATCTTCTTTTATTTTGTTTGGTGCTTGTTTGTTTTGTACATCTGCTTCCGTCATTCTGTCTTAATATTTGTATTTCTGTCTGCCTTTCTTCTTTTTTGTTTGTCTGTCTGAGAGTTGGTCTGCCTGCCTGCTTAACTAACTTTCTTTGTCTCTCTTTCTCACTCATGCTCGTACAACTACCTTTTAATTACCACAAGAAGCACTGTTCCTTTTCTTCCCTTGAACATCGTCGTTATAAACCAAAATCTTCACTGTGCTTACGACCAAAATTAGCTCAGAAGTCGAGAGTTAGCGAAAAACAAATGTAGAGAAAAATAAACAAAACTTAGTAGTCTTTGAACACTACAAATTCCAAGTAAGAAGGATATACCCACGTCATGCCACCACCACGCAAGTAGGTCATATTTGTAATTCATTATACGTACCTTTATAGCGTTAAGAATCGGTAGTTTAAGTATAATTCTTCCTAAGGGTTTAGAAACTTTTTTTTTTTTTTTTTTTTTTTTTTAAGTGGTTTAAAAAATATATCTTAAAAAAATGAAAATTGGTTTGTAATGGCAACCGGTCAGGGGCTTATTTTGGTTGAAAGCTAATTCGTTCACCAAAACCTTCCCACATTACAAAACATTACCACGCCTCAAACCGCCTGGCTCCTGGCCCGCTCCGCTTAACGTGGCTGAGGCGAGGCTTGTGCAGGGCCCTCGAGAGATCATTACCGCGGCAAGGAGATATGTTCACTTACCTGAGGACGCGAGATAGGACACTTGGGATTGTACCTGACCTTAATGGCGCTCTTTCTGTCGCCGCGTGTCTGCCTCGAAGGCCGGAAGCGGCGACGCCTCGTCTGAGATTCTGAAGGAGGAGGTCCTTGGGGGAAGGGAAGCTGCGGCGGGGGGTTGTGGTGACAGCGGGGTGGGCTGAGGGGCACGTTTATCGTGGTCATGCAAAGAGAATATGCGCGAGCGTGTGTGTTTGTGTGTGTGTGTGTGTGTGTGTGTGTGTGTGTGTGTCTGTGTGTGTGTGTCTGTGTGTGTGTATGTTTGTATGTTTAAGTTTACAGACGAACGCTGGATTTCGCTTGTGTCCAGAGCCAACCCAAAATGTGTGTGTGTGTATTTGTGTGTGTGTGTGTGTGTGTTTGTGTGTGTGTGTGTGTGTGTGTTTGTGTGTGTGTGTGTGTTTGTGTGTGTGTGTGTGTGTGTTTGTGTGTGTGTGTGTGTGTGTGTGTGTGTGTTTGTTGAGCTAGTTACGTATATTTTCCTAGAAAATCACCGCTCCACCAACTAATAGATAAAGAAAATAATAGTTATATTATCATTAGTGCCACTATCAATAATTTGTATATATTCATAGCATCATTATTACTATCATTATCATTATAATTTGTTTTCCTTTTTTTTTCCTTTTTTTTAATCATTCTTACCACCAAAGTTTCTTTTAGAATTTGTTACAGTATCGTTTCTGTTGTTATCATTATAGTTTTTTTATCAGTATTATCCTCAATATCATTATAATCATTATCATTTCTATTTGCATCATTTTTTCATCATCAATATTATTGTTATTTTGGTGTTGTCATTTTATTACTATTGAAATTATTATTGATGTTATTATTGTTACTATTCTTATCATTATCATCTCCATTACTATTATCATCATTACTATTGTTATTATAATTATAAATGTTATAGTCATTATCATTATTACTATCATTATTATTATTATCATTATTATTATCTATGTTGTTATCATTATTGATTTGATTACCATTATCATTATTGTCATCATAATTATGACCATTATTATCATTGTTGTTGTTGTTATAATCATGATTCTTTATATTATCATTATTCTCATTATCATTATCATTACTATCATTACTATTATTATTACAATAATTATTAGCATTATAATATTATTTTTGGTATAATCATCATTATCATTACATTTTTCTACTGTTGTCATTATCACCATCATCTCTATCATTATCTTAATCATCATTATTGTTATTATCATTATAGTTGTAATTGTTGCTTTTATCATTATTATCCTTACAGCTATCATTAGCATTATCGTTATTATTATCATTTTTATTATTGTTATTATCATTAATGTTATAATCAACATTATTCTTGTTATTATCACTATTGTCATTGTCGTTATCGTTATCGTCATCATCTTTTTTATCATAATTATTCTTTTAATTATCGACATCAGTATAATCATTATCCCATTATCATTGTTATTCTGATCTTCAATATTATTGTTATTATCATTATCATTGTTATTATTATTGTTACTATCGTTGTTATCATAACTATTGTTATTATCATCCTTATTTTAGCTATTATAATGATCATCCTTATCAATATTATAATCACTTTAATGATCATTACTTCCATTGTTACTTTTAATATTATTGTGATTATTATTATCATTATCATCGTCATTACATCATTGTCATTATCATAATTATCATTATTATCGATATAATTTCTGTTATTATTGTCATTGTCTTTAGTGCTACTGCCATTATCATCATTATTGTTGTCGCCTGTAGTACATTGCATTTACTGAAACTGCAGGAATCATCATGAATAAATGAATAAATTATCATTAAATTATCAGCCAATCAGTCAAGTACCATCATTCAATCAGTTATCATTAACTCAACTGTCATCGTCCTTTACTCCTTTATCAGTCAATCTCACAATAAATCATCATTTATCAGTCAATCTCACAACCAATCATCATTTAGTAAGTCATCACTAATCAGTCAAGCATCACACACTTACCAATCAGTCAGTCATTAATCAATCTATCAATCTATCAACCAATCATCACCAGTCAATCATCAATCCATAATCCATCAATCGCTAGTCATG
>NW_028234403.1:46452818-46455318 GCF_977035675.1 Penaeus japonicus
ATGTGAACCATATCGAACCACGCTGAACTGCAAATAAAATGCATTTATATTATTCAGAGTCCTAAGGGAAAAAAAATACATATCTCTTTTATAGATCCTGAAGCTGTTTTTGATGATGATCACCGGGACATTATTTTTTCAGAATCTTGTTGATGAGAGACTATAAAAGATGGTAGGTGATGTTTTCTTAGGGAAGGGCAGCCAAGACCATGTATAGTGTTTTGTGAAGTAGTTGTGTCTGGGTCACTGAAGATGATAATTATAGAAATCATGGTAATGTTAATGATGATATTATTGATAACATTGCTAATATCAATAATGATGATGGTGTTAGTGATGATAATAATGAAAATAATCATCACCATTAGTATAATATCGGCAAACTCATTAATCAAATTATCATCATTACAGTCAATTTATCATCTTTGCGATTCTAAGACATTTTATATATAAACTCTTGTAACTGCAATTGTTAAACTTATGTCTTATAAATATCAACTATCTATCTTTACCCTGCAATAACAATAACGATATGGTTGTTACGATTCAACGTTTTTCAAGACCAATTATCCCATTTCCCTTCGGACTTATTTCTGCTCTGTATATAAACAAAGAATCAAGCAAGAAACTCCAGTCTCTGGATTTCCTTCCTTCACAATTTACATTTCAAGTCGCACAAGGGATGGCTATAATGCTATAATGCTACTGAGGTTCGGGGAAACGGATCCACTGGATGAGAGACGCTTGGGCCATAAACTGTGCATTGATAGCAGAGCAAACTACGTATTTTGGGTCCGTCTGTATCCTTGCATGATGTGGGTTTTGTTATGTGGTTCAGTCGGTTGTATTTCCGTCAGGGATATTGTTGATTATTATATATTGCTACTATCGTTATGCTATCATGATAGCAATTATAGTTACTATTATCATTCCTGTCATTATTATTATTATCAGGTTTATCATTATTATTATCATCATATTTATTATCATTATCATCATATTTATCATTATCATTATTATCATATTCATCATCATTATAGTAATCATTATAGTAGTCATGGTTATTAGCTCTAGTATCAATATCACCCATATCATTACTGTGTTTTTAATATCATTAACCATTGAGGATGCATCACCTAAGGCTAAATTTCCTTTTCTATTCATAAATATTACCAGTTGTTTGAGTTTTTTTGTTTTTTAACTGCATATTGAATTGATGTTTGCTTATATCATTAATTTCACTGCTGGCTGTGATATGTTTCATATTTTTTCTTGTAAAAATGAGTAAATAAGATAAAAAGCCAAAGTCATACTTCATCTTTGCGTATTTACATAACGTTTTTCGTTGTACTGAGAGTAAAAGAGCAGGTAGAAAATTCCCATTGCTTTACGAAATCAGCAATATTTGGTTAGTAAATAAGTGAAGAGGTACAGTCTGAAGATGCAAAAAGATTTCTTTTTCTTTTTCAGAAGGACCCTGTAAAGTAAGTTCAAAATATTTCGCTGACAAAAACATTCTTCAACATTAAAATGTAAATTTAAATAAATATGAGGATAATCATAATTATGATTATCCTACTACTGCTATTACTACTAATATTACGACTACTACTACAACTACTGAAGATGATAACAATAATGATAAGGATAATAATGCTGATAATAATAATAATAATAATAATGATAATAATAATAATAATAATAATTATTATTATTATTATTATTATAATAATGGCAATAAAAAAATGATAAAGATGATACTAATGAGTGATGATGATGATAATAATGATGATAATAATAAGTGATGATAATGATAATAATGATGATAATAACAATTATGATTATCATAATAACGATAATAATGATAATTATAATGTTGATGATAACAATAACAATAACAAGGCTAATGATAATGACAATGATGATAACAAGAGTAATGACAATGATGATAGCAGTAATAACAGAAAGTAATGATAATGAAAATAATGTTGATAATGATAATGATATTGATAATGATGATAATGATAATGGTAATAACAATAATGATAATAATAATAATGATAATAATAATAATAATAATACTGTTGTTATTAATAGCAATGATAATAATGATTAGTATCATTATCATTAGTATAATTATTATTATGATAAAATATAATGATAGGTCAAATTAGGATGAAAAAGAAGAACAAGAACAAGAAGAAAAGAAGATCCTGAGACTGAGTAGTATGGACTGTATATGCCTATTATGAGAATAGGCCTATACTGGTTCTTGACTTTACCCTCGCCATTCGTGAGAACAAGAGACAACATGTGCAAGGTTATTTATTTTCCAAGAAGCTGGTCTCTTTCTTCCACTTATATGTTAATGCCCTTTTTTATCTCAGGTTCAGAAAAGTGTTCTTTATTTCCTTTACTTAATCATTATTGAAATGTCAATTGATACTTTATTATTCTTTTCATCAATATTATCATTGTCATTATCTCACTATATATCAGT
>NW_028234403.1:46483957-46488957 GCF_977035675.1 Penaeus japonicus
ATGAAAGAGAGGGAGAGGAGAATGGAGAGATGGAGAGAGAGAAGGAGAGGGAGAGAGTGGATGAAAGAGAGGGAGAGAGAGGATGAAAGAGAGAGAGAGAGGATGAAAGAGAGAGAGAGAGGATGAAAGAGAGGGAGAGAGAGGATGAAAGAGAGAGAGAGAGAGGATGAAAGAGAGAGAGAGAGAGAGAGGATGAGAGAGAGGCGAGAGAGGATGAGAGAGAGGCGAGAGAGAATGAGAGAGAGACGAGAGAGAATGAGAGAGAGGCGAGAGAGAATGAAAGAGAGGAGAGAGAGAATGAAAGAGAGGAGAGAGAGAATGAAAGAGAGGAGAGAGAGGATGAAAGAGAGGAAGAGAGAGGATGAAAGAGAGGGAGAGAGAGGATGAAAGAGAGGGAGAGAGAGAATGGAAGAGAGGGAGAGAGAGGATGAAAGAGAGGGAGAGAGAGGATGAAAGAGAGGGAGAGAGAGGATGAAAGAGAGGGAGAGAGAGGATGAGAGGGAGAGAGAGTCTGAAGGAGAGGGAGAGAGAGTCTGAAGGAGAGGGAGAGAGAGTCTGAAGGAGAGGGAGAGAGAGTCTGAAGGAGAGGGAGAGAGAGTCTGAAGGAGAGGGAGAGAGAGTCTGAAGGAGAGGGAGAGAGAGTCTGAAGGAGAGGAAGAGAGAGGATGAAAGACCGGGAGAGAGAGGATGAAAGAGAGGGAGAGAGAGGATGAAAGAGAGGGAGAGAGAGAATGAAAGAGAGGGAGAGAGAGGATGGAAGAGAGGGAGAGAGAGGATGAAAGAGAGGGAGAGAGAGGATGAAAGAGAGGGAGAGAGAGGATGAAAGAGAGGGAGAGAGAGGATGAAAGAGAGGGAGAGAGAGAATGGAAGAGAGGGAGAGAGAGAATGAAAGAGAGGGAGAGAGAGGATGGAAGAGAGGGAGAGAGAGGATGAAAGAGAGGGAGAGAGAGGATGAAAGAGAGGGAGAGAGAGAATGGAAGAGAGGGAGAGAGAGGATGAAAGAGAGGGAGAGAGAGGATGAAAGAGAGGGAGAGAGAGGATGAAAGAGAGGGAGAGAGAGAATGGAAGAGAGGGAGAGAGAGGATGAAAGAGAGGGAGAGAGAGAATGGAAGAGAGGGAGAGAGAGGATGAAAGAGAGGGAGAGAGAGGATGAAAGAGAGGGAGAGAGAGAATGGAAGAGAGGGAGAGAGAGGATGAAAGAGAGGGAGAGAGAGGATGAAAGAGAAGGAGAGAGTGAATGAAAGAGAGGGAGAGAGAGAATGGAAGAGAGGGAGAGAGAGAATGAAAGAGAGGGAGAGAGAGAATGGAAGAGAGGGAGAGAGAGGATGAAAGAGAGGGAGAGAGAGGATGAAAGAGAGGGAGAGAGAGGATGAAAGAGAGGGAGAGAGAGAATGAAAGAGAGGAGAGAGAGAATGAAAGAGAGGAGAGAGAGAATGAAAGAGAGGAGAGAGAGAATGAAAGAGAGGAGAGAGAGAATGAAAGAGAGGAGAGAGAGAATGAAAGAGAGGAGAGAGAGAATGAAAGAGAGGAGAGAGAGAATGAAAGAGAGGAGAGAGAGAATGAAAGAGAGGAGAGAGAGAATGAAAGAGAGGAGAGAGAGAATGAAAGAGAGGGAGAGAGTGAATGAAAGAGAGGGAGAGAGAGGATGAAAGAGAGGGAGAGAGAGGATGAAAGAGAAGGAGAGAGAGGATGAAAGAGAGGGAGAGAGAGGATGAAAGAGAAGGAGAGAGAGGATGAAAGAGAGGAAGAGAGAGGATGAAAGACCGGGAGAGAGAGGATGAAAGAGAAGGAGAGAGAGGATGAAAGAGAGGGAGAGAGAGAATGAAAGAGAGGGAGAGAGAGGATGAAAGAGAAGGAGAGAGAGGATGAAAGAGAGGAAGAGAGAGGATGAAAGAGAGGGAGAGAGAGGATGAAAGAGAAGGAGAGAGAGGATGAAAGAGAGGAAGAGAGAGGATGAAAGACCGGGAGAGAGAGGATGAAAGAGAGGGAGAGAGAGGATGAAAGAGAGGGAGAGAGAGAATGAAAGAGAGGGAGAGAGAGGATGAAAGAGAGGGAGAGAGAGGATGGAAGAGAGGGAGAGAGAGGATGAAAGAGAAGGAGAGAGAGGATGAAAGAGAGGAAGAGAGAGGATGAAAGACCGGGAGAGAGAGGATGAAAGAGAGGGAGAGAGAGGATGAAAGAGAGGGAGAGAGAGAATGAAAGAGAGGGAGAGAGAGGATGAAAGAGAGGGAGAGAGAGGATGAAAGAGAGGGAGAGAGAGAATGGAAGAGAGGGAGAGAGAGAATGAAAGAGAGGGAGAGAGAGGATGGAAGAGAGGGAGAGAGAGGATGAAAGAGAAGGAGAGAGAGGATGAAAGAGAGGAAGAGAGAGGATGAAAGACCGGGAGAGAGAGGATGAAAGAGAGGGAGAGAGAGGATGAAAGAGAAGGAGAGAGTGAATGAAAGAGAGGGAGAGAGAGAATGGAAGAGAGGGAGAGAGAGGATGAAAGAGAGGGAGAGAGAGGATGAAAGAGAAGGAGAGAGTGAATGAAAGAGAGGGAGAGAGAGAATGAAAGAGAGGGAAAGAGTGAATGAAAGAGAGGGAGAGGGAGAATGAAAGAGAGGGAGAGAGTTAATGAAAGAGAGGGAGAGGGAGAATGGAAGAGAGGGAGAGAGTGAATGAAAGAGAGGGAGGGAGAGAATGGAAGAGAGGGAGAGAGAGAATGAAAGAGAGGGAGAGCGTGAATGAAAGAGAGGGAGAGAGAGGATGAAGGAGAGGGAGGGAGAGAATGAAAGAAGGGGGGAGAGAGGATGAAAGAGAGGGAGAGAGAAGATGAAAGAGAGGGAGAGAGAGAATGAAAGAGAGGAAGAGAGAGAATAAAAGAGAGGGAGAGATATAATGAGAGAGACGAAGAGAGAGAAAAAGAGAGACAGAGAGAGAGAAGCGGGGGAGGAAAGGAAAGGAGAGGAAGGGAGAGAGAGCGAGGTGGGGGTGAAAAGGAGAGGAAAAGGGAAAAAGGGAGAGAGAGCGTGTGAGAGAGAAAGGGAGAGAGAAAGAGAGAGAGAGTGTGTGTGTGTGTGTGTGAGAGAGAGAGAGAGAGAGAGAGAGAGAGAGAGAGAGAGAGAGAGAGAGAGAAAGAGAGAAAGAAGAAGGGAGAGAGGGGGGGAGGACAAGAGAGAGGGAGGCGGAATGAGAGGAAAGGAGAGAGGGAGAGACGTAGACAGATAGATAGAAAGAGAAAGTGAGAGAGAGAGAGAGAGAGAGAGAGAGAGAGAGAGAGAGATGAAAGGATAGAAAGGGGGAGAGAGAGAGAGAGAGATGAAAGGATAGAAAGGGGGAGAGAGAGAGGAGGGGGAAAAGAGGAAAGGAGAGAGAGATAGAGAGATGGAGATAGATAGACAGAGAGAAATCAAACCCTTTATCAATTTTTTTAAGGGGGTCTTTTCTACAAGGAGCAGGCAAACTTGACCGAATTTATTTAATCTCGCAACAAGATTTTAAAAGATGTTAGATATATGGCAGATATGTGATAAAAAAAAGGATGGAATGAAATAGGATGCTGTGCGCTACTAGAATCATTATGAACACTGGAAAAGACTTTGAAATATGACGAAATATAAATTGCAAATGAAGGTAATTCACATTCAACATTCAGGATCGAAAATGGATAACAGGCACAGGCTCACACACGACCACGGATGTATCTTTATATGCGTTATAAATGAAATTAATATACTTTTATCGTAAGCCGGACATAATACGGAAACCCTACCTATTGTGGAAATACGCTTACATAAACAAACAGATTCCCAAGTGCAACATAGGTTGACTGAACATACTAACAGTTGCAAATAATGTAAAGTATACATACAGATAGAGAGAGGGGAGAGAGGGAAAGAGAGAGGAAGGGTGGGGGAGGGGGGGGAGAAGGGAAGAGAGGGTGCGAGACAGATCGATAAATACAGAGATAGAGAGATTCATATGAAGAGAGATAAATGGAAAGATAAGGACCAAGATAGATGGATAGCTAGGAAGATAAATAGATAGATCGGTAGATAGATGGATATCGAGCGAGAGGGAGAGAGTATGTGTGATAGGTCTCACAGTATGTTGGAATTAATAACAAACACAAGACAGAATTGTGATAACAGACTAAAAGTTTATGTAAATAAGGTTTGTTCGGTGATGTGGGAGACACAATGAATGATAAACACTGCAGAAGGAGGCAATGATAAGGATATTGATTCTGGTCTGTCTGTATGTTCCAAACATAAATGGGAGACAACTATGTGTATAGCAATTATCAGCTAAAGATCACTTGACCTAACTCAAGAGATGCATACCTGATGCCTTATTATGAAAATTAATTTCAATGTAATATATGTATATTATTGTATTCGCTATTGTATATAAATATACTATGAAATCCTGACTACATGTGACCATCTATTAAACTTACCAATTGCTATCTTCCTCTTTTGGCACCATTACGTGATGTGTAAGTAAGTGTTAATAACTACTCAAACAACCAAATGGAGCAAACACTCAAAAACTGGTGGCGAGGGGTGGGCATGCTGTCTCTCAGCTAGAAAAAAGAAGTTTAACTCTAAAGCAAAGAACTTGGCTTAAAACTATTGCCACAAAAATATAAATGCATGCAAATGGGCTCATTCTTTTTCTTTTTGTTTTCCTATAGCCCCTCTTATATGTGCAAGGAAGCTAGGATAAAATTATGTGCATTATGTATGTCATGATGCCTGTCCGCAATGGGTTAATAGTTTCACTAAGTGCACTATCAAGCTTACCATAAAAATGATATTAAGAAATTAATTTCACATGTGTTAGTTCTTTCTTTTTTTTATCTATAAAAATGTCCCGCCTCTGATTATAGAACTTCTAACCCATATGAAATAGAAAATTGATACCAGACAAAAGTTATATACAAAATAGGTTTATTCATTGACACAAGCAATGCAAGAAAAAATGCTAGAGCACAATGATCACATTAATCAAACTCTATT
>NW_028234403.1:46506457-46513957 GCF_977035675.1 Penaeus japonicus
ATATATATATATATATATATATATATATATATATATATATACATATATATAAACATATATATGTCCAGGTTTTCATTTTCATGTGTAAATGAAAATGGGAAAAATTAAAACACCTGACAACTATGCGTTGCCATGGAAACGTAAGAGACTCCTGGCAACTGTAATGCGCATGCGCATGACAATCGGGCAGGTGGGCACGATTCACGGCCAGTCACGACGACACTGGCTACTCACAAGGAAACAATAGAAAACGCGGCGACTTCTTGAGAACCGGACAAGAAATTGCCGGAAAATTATTGCTGACGGACGACTTGCAGTTGCATCCCCGTCACCGCATAGCCTCAAAGTCTCTTAGTCGTTTATACAAGATAATTAGAAAAAAAACGCAAAACAGTGAGTTTTCCCGCAACATTCAGACTGAAATAGAAAATGAATAGCCGGCTAGTGAGTGATCGCCGGAGGCGAGTGAACTAAATCTACTTAAATATAGATAAACTCGTATATATATTTCGTAATATAATAAAACAATGTTTAGCTGCATTAATAAACTAAATTGTTACTCTCCCTGTGTCTTAAGTACCCTAAAAAATCAACAATAGGAATTTGAATAATAAATATATTTTAAATGGAATTATGCTAGAATATAGATTGAGTTAATCACAAATAATTAACATAATGTGAATAAACTAATAAATTGTCAGATCTTATTAAGAATGAGAAAATCAACCGGGAACACAAATAAGTTATAAAAGATGAAAACTATATATACGTAACAATTCTAAGAATTACCAAACTTCAGTATAAATCCTGACGCTTACACTAATCTTTGATAAGGACTTTGACAATATATATATATATATATATATATATATATATATATATATATATATATTCCTTCTTTTTTCCATTCTCTTTCATTCTTTTTTCCATGAACAACAGTTCTGCTTCAAAAGGAGGGACAAACGTTTGGCAATTATTAGGTTTGTAACACCCACCGAACACTCGGCGACCCCGGTGAAACATGTAACCGCTACCTTTCTCGCCATGCCTCCCCGAGGCTGGCTCCTTTTCAATCAGGAGCCACCACTTTTTACTAAATAGTAAACCATAGTAGAGCTAAGGGCATGCAAAGAGAGATTGCTTTCAGGCAGGCATACCCTCATCTGAGATAAGGTGGGTGAGGCTGCTGATTCAGATGCCCTGTTCTCTGAGTCATGATAGGATCTCTTACCCCATCAACTCCCACCTGGGACTTGAAGGTGAGCTTGCACTTGAGACTTCACCGCTGCTGGGAGAGGGCTGACAAAGTTCCCGTCCCTAAACCAAAGGAGCCAAGAAGGTGCTGTCCCATTTGTCTGGGAAAGACAGCATAGAGAATGGTACTGAACCGTTTCCAATGGAAGCTGGGACCTCAGCATGAGCACCTACATGGGTTCACAAGGGGCATGAGCACAGCTCACAGCATGGCCACTTTGCTAAGCACTGTCAGCAACACCAATCTGTTATTGTATTCCTGGACCTGGATAAGCCTTTAATTAGCGAATCTGCTTGCTATTCAGGAGATCCTGATCCAAAAGGGAATCAAAGGCAGACTGCTAGCTTGGACAGGTGACTATATTCGGAACAGAACTGCCAGAGTGAAGTTCCAAGGTCACCTTTCCAGGCAGTTACCCTGGAGAATACCACTCCACAAAAGGGGTCCTTAGCCCAGCACTGTTTAACATCCTCATGATAAGTTCCACTGCCAGAGGGGTCCAAAATTATTTCTTATGCAGATAATTTTGCAATTATCTCTGCTGGGAAGAGAAAGAGAATGTATTAAGAAAGGCCCAGTGTTGTCATTGTCTGAGGAATGCTGCAGAATCAGGCTTAACACCTCAGCAGCCAAATCGAAGGCAATGACACTGAAGCTCAATGTCCAGAATGAAATGCTGGGAGTCTAGGGCTAGAGCTTGAGTGGATTCATATCTTCCATTACCTGGGGGTAAGGGTTGACAGGGACCTCACCTTCCAGTCAAAGATTAAATATCTCATAGACTGGACCAAGGCAAGTCTATCACGAGAGCTCTGTCAGGGCGGTGCCTAGGTACTGGGCAACGTGCACCAAGACCCTTCTATGTGCACGCAGTCCATCCCCTTGTGGATTATGCCTCCATCACCCTGATCATGGTCAAGCCTGGACTCAGAAGAGGGCTTGATCTCATGAAAAATGAGGCTGCCAGGATCATTCTGGGTGCTCCTGGGTGGAATAAGATTATCAGCCTCCTCGTGGAGGCCAATCTTTTCCCCTTGGGCACCCAAATCAATCAAATGGCAACCCATTTTTTTGTCAAGATCATCCAGAAGGTGCACAGAAAACTTCCACTAGATTATGAGCTCTTTGCAAACAACTCCTGGTTGTCTCACATCCAAGGCATGGACTCGCCCCATCCTGATTATGTCACACCCCCACCTTTGGCATTATCGTTGATAGAATTTTCTGTCATGAGCCTGTCAAGGAGAAGACACAGTTTCCTCCGCCTCTGTTAAGAGATGAGAGAAACATTGCAGCAATCACTCCACCAGGTAGTATAACCTACTTCACTGATGGTTCTGTAGATCCCATTACCCACAATCCAGGCGTTGGTTTCGTAGGCAGGGATGTAATGAGAACTATGTTGGTACCAGACAATGCCTCCTTACTTCAGGCAGAGACTGTCGATATCATGGGAACCCTAACCCATCAAGCCCAAATAAACGGGCATGTTGTCATACAGACTCTAAGGCAGCCATTGACAGCCTGCAGCATAGCACATCCCTCGCCAACGTCTATTTCCTGACCACAATTCTCACAGTTGCTCAGAGAATCCTGGCTCAAGTTAGACACATAATACTTAATTGAACCCCAAACCATGTTGGTATAAGAGGGAATGAGCTTGCTGACAGGTTGGCAGACAATAGCAATAACGAAACCTTAAATGCGTTGGTCGTTCATCCAACACGAGAACAGCTAAGGCACAAAACCATATCTGTAGGGCAGGTTGGTGTCCTGCAGTGCCATAGAGAGGAAGTGAGAACCTCCCCCTCGGCCATTTGGTACTCTGACGCCACAGGGTATGAGCTACTGATATTCTCCCCAGGAATGTAAAGGAATGCCTAAATCAGTCTTCACTAACTGAGAATAGGCTACCCTTGTGTGTGGCAGATCATATCCACTATTAGCCATGCTGACCATCGCTGTGATCATGGCGCACCAGATGCTAACATACACCATTATCTGCTTGACTGTGCGTATTCCTTGGGTAGGGACCACAGCCCCAGTTGGTCTGGTGAGACTATTATGCCTCTTGGCAACTAGAGCACTTGCAGGCAATCTGACAACCTCAAAAAGCATTCACTTATGATGGTCAGATGAGACAGCACTTATAGCTGACAGAGGCCCGGCCGCCTTTGTGCTTCACCTTCACAAATCTTTGTGAACTAAACTGAACTTAATAAACTATTGACATACAAGA
The DNA here is from genome assembly GCF_977035675.1 of Penaeus japonicus. Taxonomy (NCBI): domain Eukaryota; kingdom Metazoa; phylum Arthropoda; class Malacostraca; order Decapoda; family Penaeidae; genus Penaeus; species Penaeus japonicus. The sequence goes on from NW_028234403.1 coordinate 46,509,952, forward strand.
TGATAGACATAGGACTCCTGACTGTTTTCCAACAAGCAAAGAAGGTGACCTTCATGCCAGAGGACCTGGCGTAATCCCAAAATGTTTTGACTCCCAGCTCTTTCGAGCCAAAGTACCTGGTTGCTTTACAAGAGATCTTTATAGGCACATCTGTTTCCAAAAGCGAACCCTAAGGTTTACCTGGTGAAGGCCAGGGTTTCAAGGGGTTCCTTGGATGGGATTCTGGAGGAAACAATCCGAGGTTGTCATCTTGGATTGGCTTAGGGAATGGCGGCAAGCGACTCTTCCAACCCTGCCACCTCTAGCTAAATATGGCTCGTCGTAGAGAAGGAGAGATTGTCAGTTATAGGATTTAATCTGACAACACAGGCAGTCTTTGAAGTGAAGGAAGCAAGCAATGATTTAAGAAACATGCCTTCCAACACTGACGAAGAACAAGAACTGAGTACCCTCATGTTTAGCAATGGCATCCACTTCCTGAGAATCATTGAAACAAAGAATGGGTACATTGTAAAGCCTAAGACTCTACAAAATGCCAACAAAATAATGTCCCCTGACTTGAACCACAAACTGCAGACCTCAGGCTTTTCCCCCCAGATGCCCCTTGAAACAAATGCAAAGATGGCCATTGTCATGAAGAAAGTTGACTGCTACATCATCAACCACACTAACAATGAGGTCAAAGAAACGATAAAACCGCTCAAAACACATGAAGAAGTCTACAATATGCCATAACATAGAATTGTAAAGATATGATTCCCAGACATTCAGAGAGCCAAGAGTATCAAAGAGCAATGACTTAGTACAGTTATAGCATAAACCTGGCACAGATAGAAGAACGATTCACGAGAGTAATTCAAGCTTGAATTGCTATGAATGTGGTCACATCAAAGGAAAATGTTACTAGAAAAATGCCGAAAGATGCAGCAAATTTGGCCAAACTGGATACAGATTTACAGCATATAAAAACAAACAAAAATGCGTAAACTGTGGAGGTGACCATCGAACACTGTCTGGAAGCTGGTAATGAGCAAGGTAGAAGAAAAGAAAGAAGAAAAACAGGCACAAAAATAGAGTAAACTACTGAGTGAAGTGAAGGTTGAGAAGACAAGTGAAAAAAAACGCCAAAGCTACAGCCAGAATAAAACAGCAATCAAAGAAACTCAACCCCCGATCATGCAACTGCCTAACAATCTGGCAGTAAAAACGCTGATTGCCCTAATGCACACCTACCTGGCCATCCTTGCACAATCCAGCTGCTTTGCTGAACAAACAAAGCTAGCCTTAAGATGGAGCAACCTCCCGGAAGTGGACCTCCCTAACGACGTGAACTCTGCAGGTATCTTAAAGTTATACTTCCAGTAGAGCCTTCAGCTGCCCCAAAATAAACCCCAAGAGAAATGCCTGTGCTGGAAGGTGCTGCCACTAGAAGAGCCCACCGCCCCAGCAGCCCAGTATGTAAAAGTGCCAACCCCCCAGAAGTGTAGGAACTGTGAAAGGGCCAAAGAAAGAAGCAAAACAATAGGAGCTATCCTTTATATAGCAGAGAAAAATATCACCGACAAAAAATGTCGATGTTGCCGAATACATCAAGAGTAGCAGGATGAAATACTGCTACAATAATTAGAGGTTAAAACTGTGCTGACACCATTGATACCAGAATTAGGAAATCCAACCTTAATCTCGGAGGCATGATCATCAACTATTTGGAGCCGAAATCTACAGGAAGAGAAAGAATTGCTATCATGAATCCCAAGAGAGGCATAAAGATGGACCTGCAGCCAAATCAAAATGAACAAGTCTATCACTATAAATCAGCAGAATATCCTCAAGTGGACTATGCTTTATAGGAGTGAACTATATAGTGTGTACAGAACTATGAATGCCGATTGTCCTATTAAACGGTTATGGTTTAAAGGACAAAGACAGGTCCAAACTGTTCCCCTGTTCTTGCTATCAAAGGAACAAAACTGGAGAAGCCTATGTATCTAGTAGAGGTCTGATAATTATGGCAATAATGTATCTGCCACCAAGAAGGGCATTTCTTCTCCCGCAAGGGGAAGAAGAATACCAACATACATAGAGGGAGACCTCAATGCCAACAACCCAATGCCAAACAGCAGAGCAGGCAAAAGGTTGGCAATGCTATTGCAAGAATGGTAGCAAATAGAGATTTGATCCACAATGGACCAGACTTCCCTGCCTTCATCACAGGAAAAACGGCAACCACTCCAGACATTGCACTCTGCAACAGTGAAGCCTACTACAACTTGATGATGGAACCGGGCCTTGCAACCACGTGCGATCATCTGCAACACTGGAAGAAATCGACGAAGAAGTCCAGAAGTAATACAAGTGAAGAAGCGATGTTGAAGCTTCACATCAGAATTAAGAATAACCTGCAGCTCTATGCAGAAATACATGGAGGGACTTAAGACCTGCAAGCAAGATATAGAGCATTACAGAGAGAACTCTCACAGAAATGGAAAAGAGCAGTAAATGACCAGTGTGAAGATCTTGTAAAGTTACTCTGGTCAGGAATTAAGACGATGGGGCGGAATGAAATCAGAAGCAGGTAACTTCTCAATGAACATCATTCTTTCTCCAGCTTTCTGAGCTTTCCTTCTATCTAGGCTCATTTTCCTATTTGGTTAAAGCTAATAATTATGCTTAACTTTCTAATTCTAACTTTATCTCCTCCCAATTTTCATTTCCACTATCTCTCCAGCTCCTTTAGCCCCTTCCTCTTCCACTTTACCCTTCAACTCCACCCTCAATCACCACCAAGACCAAAAATGACCCCTTCCTTTCTGCCCTCTTCATTTTTATCACCTTCAAGACGTCAAGTAACTCCAAGACCAAGACCTAATCACCACCTTCCGACCTGGCAGGCCTCCCTGACTTTTTGAGTGGATATGATGACATAATAAAGAGATAGCCAGGAATTTTCGTCCTCCCATATTTTAACTTTTCTTCATCTCAGCTCTTCGTCAGACTTACCTGTCCCACTTCCATCTCGGTGGAAGTGTCCAGTCCAGTCCAATAAACCACCCTCAGCTTGCATCTCGCTGTGTTTTCATCGCTCCTTATAGTTTTTGTTTGAGACTTTCCTTGCGTAATAAGACGTCCTGGAAAATTAAGCCTTACGATAATGAAAGCGCCGTATCCTGTTCTCGAGAAGCTCAAGCGACCGTGTATCATCACTATCTATAGTCGTACATTTATCTCTTCTTTTTTCTTTTTTCTTTTTGTAATTTGTAAGTCACTGATAATAAAGGTTATGATAAATAACAGTAGTCATCAAAGTCTCCTAAAAGAAGACGTTACGAGCTTAAGTTGAAGCCGTAATGATGTAATCATTGAAAAATCAAAATAGCAAAATCACCAAAAAATCTGATATGCTTTAAAGCTCTTTCTTATGCGATTTGTAAAATCACATTAACGATACTAATAAGCCGATTACGTAAGTATAAAAATAATAATATCATCATAACAACTTGAGAAATTTCGATGCTACAAAAGAATTTAATTTTCTTATACATTACAAAACGAGATATGGCTAGAGAGTTGTGAGAGTAAAACTACTGTAATCTTACTAGATCCATGTTTTTTATCCTTTTACATAAAGAATTGCGAGGACATAAGCATATCCAACGTGAAACATGAATTATAGCGTAAAACAGATTCCCTGAACTAAATGACAATTATACACTCTGATTTTTCTATTTTTCTAAGTGAGTCAAGCATTTTAATCTTTCTGATAGAAACAATTACTTTTAATCTATTCAGAAGAGTTCATATGATTTTATATGTGTGTGTGTGTGTCTGTGTGTGTGTGTGCATATATATACTGTGTATGTATATATATATATATATATATATATATATATATATATATATATATATATATATGTATATAATTATAATATATATATATAATATTATATATATATATATATATATATATATATATATATATATATATGTATATTATATATATATATAT
>NW_028234403.1:46541457-46543957 GCF_977035675.1 Penaeus japonicus
CCTCATAATGAGGCTTAGGCAGATGCGATTATTACGAAGAGTTTCTTCAAAGAGGGAAAGAGAGAGAAAAAAGGAAGAGAGTGTAAAGAACGCCCGGCTAAGTATAATGAACGAGAGAATAAGAGGAAAGAAACAAAAAGATGAATTAATGGCCTCTAGAACACATTTTGAATTATGAATTTTGTAGAGCGTGACCATGTAGATACATTATTTTTAAAGCAGCAAGCAAGAACGAGTGAGAGAGTGGGGGAGAAAGAGAAAGAGAGAGAGATGGAGGGAGGAAAAGAGAGGGAGAAAGATAGAGAATGAGAGACAAAGAAGAGAGCAGAAAGATGCTAACGTAAGAAGCTTTTTGATCACCCACTGAGTATGAGAGACTGGACACCACAATGCATTATAAATAGACAAACTGAAAAGGGGAATAGATATATAAAATCAAATCTAAACACGGATATAAAAGTCAGTCAAGGAAGAATGACAAGGAAAAAAAAGTGCGGTAAAGGTCGTGCCAGCCCCAAGAGCTTCATAAACAAGTTTTATGCGGTTTGCCCTTGAGTGCAGGGCAGAAAACAGGACATGCTATTGAAGACAAGAGTCCATAATAAGGTCAAGGAACTAATTGCTCGGTGCCATTCTTAAAATAGAGAGGGAGGAAGTTTTTCTTTCTTTTCTTTTTTTTTTTTTTTCTTTCTTTGACATAATGGGAGAGGAAGAAGAAATCTCTTATTGGGACTTTTCCGAGAAAAACGAGGACTGTTCGATGGAACTAGCGGTGGGGACCATGTCTGCAAGGTCATGGTAACAATCATGGTGATATTTAGAAAGAAAAAAAAAATGAACAACAGTCATATGATAGTTGTATGATAACAGAATTTAACATGCTCAGAGGAATATCAGTAATTCCTGCAATGATTGTGTAGTACAAAATATAATGATCATACAAATATCTAAAATTGGCAAGAGCAATCTGTATAAACTTGTTAAAAAGAAATTCATAAAATTTCATAAGTAGATACTTTTAATCAAAATAAGATTTTATATAAACCTACCAATGACATTTTTTGTACTTTTACTTAAACAACACGAGAGTAGCCGTCAGGCTAGTAGAGTGGTAGCACGCTGGCCTCACAACCCTATGGTCGGCAGATCGAGCCCCGTCGAAGCACGTGAGTTTCCACTGACGTCTGGCGGTTACTGCTGCGGCTTAGCTCCACGGCGGGTAAGGACCAAGCTCAGTCTTTGAGTCAAAACTCGTTGACACACACTAGCGAGTCAGCACACGTTGACACAGGCCGTGCTTGCCATAGAAGCCATAGCCCGGGCGTAGCATCTGCGCCGCATATCTAGCTTATCCTTGTCCTTAATATGGGTGATTGTTCTTAATTGCTTCGTCAACGGTTACCGTATGTTTTTTTGTTGTTTTTTTCACCAATATAGTTAATTTCTTGCTTTCTTTGTCTCTTGGTTCCCTGGCGGAATTCTTTGTTACCAGGTTAATTTGATTTCTACTTCTGTTGCTTAGATGGCTGGTTTCATGTTTTAATTTTTGTTGCTTTAACCTTGTTTCTAGGGTTGCGAAAAGAATGTGCTAATTTCAGTAAAATATTTACGCGAGTTAGCCCATGGCCTAGGGAAGAACTTGTGGCTCCGGAGACGCATGCGGTTCTTCCAGGAAAGCTGTGCGACTTATGCTAAACTACTGGTATAGATAGCCAGAGCACCATAGCGTAATGGTGTAAATCATCATTATCACTGTTATTATTATCATTATTACTAAAATATATTTGATGATCTTGTCCTATGGATATATTCAACTCCCATATGTGATTACGAACCAGGAAAATTTTGACGTTCCGTATTTCCCTTCCTCATCTATACCGCAGCTTCAGACGCACTGCTCTTCATAGATCCTGTGTTGTATAGGGACGAGTTGTTTGAATAAGGTTGGTGAACCGGATATGCATCTGGATCTAGGCTCAAATTAAAAAAAAAAACATCACCAGTAATGAAAAATTAATTCAATACGAAACTCCTTTCCTCTTTTTTAAAATGCGGTAGACTCTTTACAAAAAAAAAAAAAAAAAAAAAATCTAGATTCTTTGAGTGGAGGTACGTTTTTTTCTTTCTTTCTTTCTTTCTTTATCCGAGTGGTTTCGTTTTAATAATCTAAGAATATGAATTATGAAGCCGAACCTTCACGAATTTACATATCGTTATGAAGTCGACCGGAAGCATCTGGCAGCCCGAGATATTTTAGTGGTTACGATACCTTTGCCAGGAGCATTGGCTTTCCAGAAGCTCTCCGGATTAATGGGATAAGCAATATCCTTATAAGAGGAAGGTGCTTGTTGTTGATCAGAACATTATGTAGAAAGTTGTGTATTTTCAGGAAGGTAGGATTTATTTGATATAAGCATTGTCTAATGTTGCTAATAATCAAAGGTTATGATATCAGTTAGAAACGATAATGAACGTATTATACTAACAACAATTGTGATAA
>NW_028234403.1:46556457-46566457 GCF_977035675.1 Penaeus japonicus
CAAGATACCTTTTACTTGCATTTATACACCTAGATCTTTTATTTTCTGATACGTGAGTAAAAGGGAAAATCATTACTTAAAGCCTGTTGCTCGTCTGTGTGCAATCAGACTAGTGTTTGGTGCAAGCTTGTCATTCATGTGCTTGAGCTGCATAACATCAGCACAAATCACTTTGTTTGGGATATATATATAAGGGTTCTTTGTATATCAAAAAAAAAAAAAGTTACAGAACTGACGTGACATTATTATGATTATCAATATTATTATTATTATAATCATTATTATCATTATTATTATGAACCTTGAGACGATCATTACAGTATTATTACTATTATGATCTTTATGTTTTTCATATATCATTTTATTGTTATCATCATCACTACTATCATCATTATAATTATTATCATTACTATTACCATTGTTATCATTTGTGAGGTTCAAGTTATCGACAACTTTGGCAGGTGGCCGCCCGCGTTCGCCCGTTGCCAGAGAGGACGTGGCCATTGATTGTAGTGTTACAAAACATGAACACCCTCGCGCCAGCTATAGAAGCGGTCTTAGTTACTTACATTGATCATAATTTCCTACCAAAGAAAAAAAAATGAAAAAACACATGTAAGAAACATGCGCTATATTTGCCTTTTACCATGGAAGTAACACTCACTCTGATGTGTTCTTCTGGAAAGCTTTTCATCTGAGCAGTGGTTCTTAACCTGGTGGGGGGAGGGGGGGGGCGTTAGTTATTTTTAAAAGTGTAAATATTTTCAGACATATTACGCATTGAACATTTATATGATGGCGTTTGTACTTTTTAAGGAAAACTAATTTTGATAGGATAATAGATACGGAAATACGTAATGATAGTGTGTGTGTGTGTGTGTGTGTGTGTGTGTGTGTGTGTGTGTGTGTGTGTGTGTGTGTGTGTGTGTGTGTGTGTGTGTGTGTGTGTGTGTGTGTGTGTGTGTGTGTGTGTATGCTACCTTAAGTGTGAGTGGAGGATATTGTGATTATCACACCTTTACACCGGTCGTTAGGTTAGTTGGGCACTCTATACACACTAGTAAGCACTCAAACATAATTACTTACATATATTTTTCATCATATTTTTGAGAAAGAGAGTTTAACATCAAACACTCGTCACAATCAAACAAATATAGTTTTACTTAGACAGATATACAGCAACCAAGGTAACGGGGAAATGTGAATTAACGTTTGAAATATCGATTTTACATGAGTGTCTCGGTTCTTGCTTTCTTGTTAAAACGAGTATAATGGTTCAGTGGTTCTTAACTTCCCGCGAACCCCGGGAGGAGAGTTTGTTGAATATCTTTAATAGTTTCAGATAAGAGAATAACACAGATAATCATAAGTGTTCAATGGTTACCTTTTCTATTGTTAGACTCGCGCCACTGTAAAGCTCTTCAGAATTCCAATTCTCGCACTAACTTTATATAGAAAAAAAGATGAACTTCTGCCTTACTAGGCCAGCCATCTCCGAACCCATAGCCATTCAGCTTCTTTTCGAGCTGAAGCAAGAATCACAGCGAGAGCAGCGTCAATATTTGCTGTGTACACGAAAGCGCTGCCTCGTGCTATACAATGCGTGACGAGATCTGCGTATGGACTGGGAAGATTACTGGGAAATTGATCCTATTTTATATATGTGTATTGCAGGAGTTGTGCAAGACGTTTCACAGAAAACTATAGCGGCTCTTTACGTAATATGATCCCGGATTTTTTTTTTTTTTTTTTTTTTTTCGTTTTCAGAACTATAATGTAATTTCCCTTCCCCTCTTTCATGTTCACCAATTGGACTTAAAATGATGAATATGATGTGTGTTTTGGATACAAAAGTCGAAACTGGCACTTCACACATTGGCAATGAAAGCAGAGGGGGACTGTACATTAGGGTATTTCAAAACCTTCGACCATGAAAAGGAATTGCTTGGCCATCTTGAACAGATGCAGTATGATTTTATGATTCCAAAGATGCCAATATCAAATGGTTTTGATGTATTTTACAACTAGCAATATTTTTTTTTTCATAAATTGCTATTCACCCGTTTTCTTTACTCTTTTTCAATATCTTCATTTACCAGTCAAATCTCCGAATATTTCATGAACATAATACCAGAAGCATATATGATAACATACACATGCTATGAAGTTCTAAATATATAAAATCTAATAATGGCGGAAATTCGCTCCGAGATGCGACCGGGGAACGGTACCTTCTCTTCATCCACTATACGCTATTTCCGTGCTCTTAAACGTATGGTCGAGTTATGATGACAGGAAAAATAGTTCCACCTGACATGACCTCAATGAATCAAGGTTAAGGGAAGAATATGCGCTGCACCTCAATTAACCTCACTGCCATTACGTACATAAGGGCTACATTTCCTTCTCCTTATTCCCTCTATACTCTATGTATTTAACTTCCTGTTATCTGAGGTTATGAATGTGTAATGCGTGGACATCCATTGTTGACTTAATTCGTGGAGTTTAAGTGCTTTAAAACTAAAAAGAAAAAAAAACAAGTTCGCGCAGTATTGTATTGATTGAGAGTCTACCACACAGATAACTTTCCAGAGCTCCATGATTAGTAGATAGGAAAACTTTCGTCTCTCAAGGATGCTCCTTGTCACACAGTTGATGTGCTACGTGAAAATAAAGTTATTGCAAAAAATGAGATTATGGAACTTTGTGGTAAAGTTGGTGTGGAGTGATAGTGATACAATGACACAAGTAATGCAATGGTACATTGATACAAGTATGAAAAAATCAAGACTAATTATCACAAAGGATAAAACAAATCTCAGGTTACAGCAAAGTTAAAGAACAAAGAAATCGTGCCATTTATAAGATATAATACCATCCCCATGAAGCCATTAGAATGTACACACGAAGAGTGCAATGTCATCTTGAGGCAATTGATTATGTGGACAGAGCAGTTGCCAAACGAAACATTAACCGCACGTTTCGAAAGGATAGAGTGGGGAAATAAGGCCAGACTATCTTCCCAACTTTTGAACAAGAAGATAACGATGTGAATTATGAAGTATAATTGGAAATTGATTACAACTTCTCAACAATGCTCCGCCGAGTACGAATATAGGTGTCCCTGATACCACCACTCAACAGAAAACGGGATGAGGGCGACGAAGGAGAGAGAGAAAAGGCCAAGAACGAAAGGGAACATTAACAGTGTGTTAATATACACTCATAATATTGTGTAGTGTTTAAGTATTTCAAATGCAAGTTTGTTAAGAGTGTTGATTTTTGTTTTTAATAACCTACAAAACAATATCAAATGTTGTGAGAGTTTAATCACTATTTTATCTATTTATACATTCATATATATATATATATACATATATATATGTGTGTGTGTGTGTGTGTGTGTGTGTGTGTGTGTGTGTGTGTGTATGTGTGTGTGTGTGTAAATAACGCATTAGGTGAGTTGCATTATTTTTCCCCGGTGAGTCAAGTACGGAATATTCAATCATCTTTTCTAATTAACCAGATGACTGATGGAAACTTTGCTAATCAAACGGCAAAGAGAATATGAATTCAACAATTAAATACGAAAACGAGGAAACTTGTTAACCATTGCATGTATCTGCATGTATGTGTATGTGTGTGTGTGTGTGTGTGTGTGTGAGAGTGTGTGTGTGTGAGAGAGTGTGTGTGTGTGTGTGTGCGTGTGAGTGTGTGTGTGTGTGTGTGAGTGTGTGAATCAATTGATTTGAAGACAACCGGATCCCGTCATCACTGACTATTCCGAATTAAAATCAACTGAGGTCCAAAATATTGAAAAAAAGAGAGAGAGAGAGAGATAAACCGAAACTCGAAATACACCTCCTCTGATAATTTCCTTTTCCGTTCTTAAAAAAAAAAAAATCCCGTTAGGAATCTTGTCCATTCTGAAAATGACATTCCTTGTTGCTAAAAATAACCAAGCGGACAGTAAGGAGCCCTCGATTCCTATTGGATCTTCGTCAATAGCCCTGCCTTAAAAAGAAACTTCAATTTCTCGCCTTTCCTGTTAAAGAAGATATTTTAAGATGTACTTACCGAGATGAGGTAAGTAAATGTTTGTCTTTTCTCTCTCTCTCTCTCTCTCTCTCTCTCTTTTTCTTCTTCCCTATTCTTCTTTTTCTTCCTATATTTTCTTCTTTTTTTCTTCATTCTTTTCTTTCCTCTTCTTTTTTTTCTTCCGTTTTTTCTTATTGTTCTTATCTTTCTTTCTATCATTATTATTATTGTTATCATCCATTTATTCTTCTTCAACGTGTTTCACTGCGCTTCCTCCTCCTCCTCTTCTTCTTCTTCTTCCTTTTCCTCCTGCTCCTCCTCCTTTTCCTCCTGCTCCTCCTTTTCCTCCTGCTCCTCCTCCTCCTCTTTTTTCTCCTCCTCCTCTTCCTTCTTCTTCTTCTTTTTCTTCTTCTCTTTCTTCTTCTTCTTCTTCTTCTTCTCCTCCTCCTCCTCCTCCTCCTCCTCCTCCTCCTCCTCCTCCCTCCTCCTCCTCCTCCTCCTCTTCTCCCTCTCCCTCTCCCTCCTCCTCCTCCTCCTCCTCCTCCTCCTCCTCCTCCTCCTCCTCCTCCTCCTCCTTTTCCTCCTCCTCCTCCTCCTCTCCCTTCTTTTTCTTTTTGTTCTCTTTCTTCTTCTTCTTCTCCTCCTCCTCCTCCTCCTCCTCCTTTTCTTCCTCCTCCTCCTCCTCCTCTTCCTTCTTCTTCTCTTTCTTCTTCTTCTTCTTCTCCTCCTCCTCCTCCTCCTCCTCCTCCTTTTCCTCCTCCTCCTCCTCCTCCTCTTCTTCCTCCTCCTCCTCCTCCTCCTCCCCCTCCTCCTCCTCCTCCTCCTCCCCCTCCTCCTCCTCCTCCCCTCCCCCCTCCTCCTCCTCCTCCTCCTCCCCCTCCTCCTCCTCCTCCCCCTCCTCCTCCTCCTCCTCCTCCTTCTCTCCTTCTAATTCTTCAGATTCACAAACGATCTTAAGGTTCAGATCTCCCCCTAACCTGAATAATGTATTCGCCAAGACCTTGGTATTCAATTAAAGACCTTATCCCCCTTGTTGGAATCGTAAAGTTAAGGGCACTCTGAGGTACCCTTAGCTTATCACTACACGGATCTATATATTTCTATTTATATTTCTATATATATTTCTCGAATACATGACCTGCAGGTTAGCTAATTGCTCCATACACATTAAATCGGAGCGTAGTTAAATATGTAAGGCTAAGTTCAATGCAAATCGTGAATTATTACTGTGCTGAAATTAAGTTATTTATGGTCTATGTGTAGAATAAAGCACCCAAAGATTTTCCTATGGAATACTGACGGCAAAAGAAGCAAGGGAAACACCTAGGTAAAGGAAGCAGGGAAAGAGTCAGAAGAATCTGCATCGTCACTCTTGGATAGTGGTTCGACCCAGAAATGGAACCGTCGTCTTTGATTAAAGCAACGGAAACACACACAATTGGCCAAAATTTGATCTCTGACTCTCGGCACATGGCAGTGACGACTGTGTGGAAAGTGATTTGTGTCATTCTTTTTAGTTGTTGTTTTTTTTCATTCTTAGGATATATATTATTGTATACTGTTCTGTAGTTTGAATATATATTTTTTTTAATTATCATATTGATCAAATTATTATCAGAAAGAAACACTTTTATACCTGTCAGGTGCCTATTTATAGTACAGACATGATTGTATGGTGTATTGATATTACTGTTAACGACCTCCTTCGACCAAGTATCATTCATCACTCGACAATTAACTGTTTTGAACGAGCAATAGTTAAACACTTATTCCTTCAGCAAGACCTATCTTACGTGTACAAAGATAGTTACATTAGATCTTATTTTGTTTATTAGGCAACATCCTTATTTATTAAGTTTGTGGTTCAAATGCCTCAAATTTCTTCTTTTTTATCATATCAATTTTTATTGATCTCTATTTAATCAAAGTATTTGGGTAAACATTTTTTACATATCGTCTTCTATAGTATGTTCTTTAAATGTCGTTACAATTTTTTTATGATTTCGTTTTATTGTTCTATATTATGCAGTTTAACCCTTTATTCAATGAACATTAGTATGAATTATAAAAAGGCATCTGACGTCATCACCAAGGCAATGTTTACTGGCGAAATACGACAATGAATGAATGTGTTGACCTTTCACGGAGTGCGTCACCATTTAGCATTATCTGTGTGTTTAGGGCAACGAAGTGAACCTTTATGGTTAGACTGGACATCAGAAAGAGATTGCCACGCTAAAAAAAAAGACATATGATAGATACAAATCCCTCTTCAAGCCACAGGGGTTAGGCAAACCCTTTGCAATCATTATCACCATCATCAATATCTAACCATTATCATCATCATAATTATCATCACATCATCATCATCACCACCACCATTAGTATTATCATCACCATCATCATCACTATTATCATCATCATGAACATCAACACTTTTTTTTCATTATTCTTATGATCAATAGTATTGTTATTGATACTATTATCAATGTCAGTAGCAGGAGAGTTTGCTTTGGAAACCGTTTTCTTCAAATGCGAGAATTAATCATCACAGACTGAATAGATAGATAATAAAACTCTTAATTCACCATCTTAATTGTGGAACTGATGATGATGGACTGATCTACATCTGCGTCCGAATTACACCCATGATCAAAATAGAACTACGTGATATTAAGGACAAGCAAATGAACAAAAAAAAAAAAGTGAGGCGATACAAAGGACTGAACCTATTAATAATCACACTTCGAGTTTTGGTTGGTTCGTACTCTAACTTTGTATCACGGTAACTACACTTTATCTCACGTTTGACGACTCTCCTCCTGCCAGCTCTAGTGACAGAGGTGACCATTTTACGCAAGTCATCCGTTTCTGACAAGAGTAAATTCTCGGGACTTCCAGAGGAATTTCCTCGACTGACTCAGCAGTGTTTTTAAGATGGTCCTTCTCTGCGTACCCTGATTATAGCTGTCGTTGATCACCTTTACTTAAATATTGCTTCTCGATTCTATTTTTTTTTTTTTTTTCTTACGCAGTGACCCATAAGATATAATTGTTTTCTTTTTTTAAGTGTTTTCTTACACCCAGGCCTTGGAAAAAATAAATTCATTTCACACATGACCCATACATGAATTCGCACAATAGACTACATTTTAATATTCTTTTAATACTTTCTCCATCTCTTTACTGAATACCCATTAATCGCTTTATTTCAGTGTAGGCATAACATAATATTTTAAAAGTGTTAACATTGTTTGCAGTTGGTTAGAATGTTTTCATTTTACTGAAAGTATTTATGGCCAAAATAGTTCTGCGATAACTATATTGTCCTTTTCTTTCAGTGTCAAAAAGTATTTCATTGGCCAGTTTTTTTGTTTTATTTTTTTCCTGCGCCTGCTATTAGATTATTATCAATTAATCTACGATAAATAATGTTGACTCCATCAACATTTCTCGGATGACTTTCAATCTCCCAGAATGTTGCCGACCGGAAAAAAAAAAATAGGAGAAAAAAACGCAAATTAGCCTGAAGATCTTTTTGACTTTCCCCCAAATCATTTAAGATTCTAACAACTGCAGGTAGATTCTAACAAAAGCACCTGTAAGATTCTAAAGAAAAATCAATCAATTCGCTTAAGTGGATGGAAAAAAAATTTAATTAATAAGAATGCCAAAGAAAACTCAAACAAAAAACACACAAGTCTATCCGAAGTTTGAAAAAAGGGGAGATCAAAGCCTATGCTAGAATGAAAGTTAACTATGCTGATATCCTGGAGTTTTCGAAATGTTATTAGGTATTGTCAGAGAAACATCACAGGTGCCTAAGCCACTTACGAAAGCTATATTATGAACTAGGAATAGAAAGAGTATTAATATCACCGTAAGCAGCTAACAATTTTTTTTTTATTTTTTATGACAAACATATGAAAAAAAGGGAAATGAAGAGGAAGATGTAGAAGAAAAAGAAAGAGTAATAAAAGGAGGGAGAGAAAGATTGAGAAGAAGAATGGACATAAACTGGAACTCGCATACATAACCACTGCAGTGATTCAATTTCCAAATGTTAGGAAGAAACACATATGTATATATATGTATATATATATATATATATATATATATATATATATATATATATATGTATGTATTGTGTGTATACATATATATATATATATATATATATATATATATATATATATATATATATATATATATATATAATGTCTGTAGTGTGTGTACACATGTATATATACATATATATACATATATATACATATATATATATATATATATATATATGTATATACATATATATGGTGTGTGTGTGTGTATGTATGTATGTATGTATGTATATATACATATATATACATATATATACATATATGCATAGTATGTCTGTGAATGTGTGTGTGTTTATATATGTATGTATGTAACCTGCCGGCCACTGACGTCCATCCGCTCTATTGAGCCTCCGGTTCGGTCGGTTGCTAAACAGAAAAAGAAGCCGGGAAAGCAAATGCGAAAACTTGGAAATAAGTTGTATTTTCTTTAGGACAAGACCGACAAATCAAAACCACAAAAGAAGACAAACCATATTAAAGGCGCGTTTAATTATTTTGTTAACATTTATATATTGTAAATGCATAGTTTGAAACACTAGAAAAATAGCTTAATTAATTATTCATAGTGAGATACAGCAAATAGGATCACAGGATAAACATTAAAGAACGATTCCAAATTTTCTAAGCAATATCACAACCAAAATCTCAGCAAATGCTCTCTAGGCCATGGCCAACTCAACCATAAATGTCCCATCTTAATGATTTTGTGTACTAACCATCAACCAATTAACCAATAAACGGAACAATAAACACAAACCCCTCTATTGATAAACAGGATCTAGAACATTTCCTACCCTTGCAGTGGAGACATAATTAATATCTACTAGAAGCCACGTGCTACTCATAAAAAAAATAAAAGATAATTTTTAAAATCCAGTGACCAATCCTCTTCGAAGTGGTTTACATTAGTAAATGCTATTGTTCGTAAAGCTTACATAACACAGCTAATATTGATGTTCAATTAGCTAAGCAAACATCTCCGAACGCAACCCCTTGGAGTGTATGCTCTTGAGACGGAAGGAAGGGAAAGAAACAGGCCGGTACTAGAACTGCCTTGGCTGACCTTGCCATGATTTCGGACTTCGTGATTCTTTTTATCTCTGTCTCTGTCTATATCCTTCTCTCTCTATCTCTGTCAATTTAGCTATCTAGCTGTCTGTCTGTCTGTGTCTCTCCCTCTCTGTTATATTTGTCTGATTTTGTCTGTGTGTGTATGTGTGCGTGTGTGTGTGTGTGTGTGTGTGTGTGTGTGTGTGTGTGTGTGTGTGTGTGCGTGTGTATGTATTTATCTCCCTCCTTCCCTCCTCTCTCTCTCTCTTTCCCTCTATCTATCTGTATGTATAAATTTCTATCTGTCTCTATCTATCTGTATGTATAAGTTTCTATCTATCTCTCCATCTGTTCATCTATACGTTTATCTATCTATCCATCTATCTATCTGTTTATCGATCTCTATCTAGCTATCTTTACTAACCGTATAACAGTTACTTTGCCCGTTTGCAACCATAGACTTGGATGTGCTGTGTGACCCTTGCCAACTTCGCACACAAAATTAGGTATTTTGTAATCATCTCGTATTACCTCTGTTACCGTTATTAGTAGTAATGCATGATACATAATACATAAAATGAGTATGCTCATGTTCCTTGTTATCGCTATTATTTTGTCATTAGCATTATTGTTATTTTTAGTAGTTAATGATGTTCATGTTTCTTGTTTCATTGTTGTTCTCATCGTTACTGATGGTATCATGAACTTTGTCAATTTAATCATTACGCTTATCGTTATTATCACTATGATCATTATCGACCATATTGTTATTGTCATTATTACCATTACTATTA
>NW_028234403.1:46596457-46598957 GCF_977035675.1 Penaeus japonicus
CTACCATAACCTTAAAGCTCTACCATAACCTCCAATCTCTACCATAACCTTAAAGCTCTACCATAACCTTAAAGCTCTACCATAACCTTCAATCTCTACCATAACCTCCAATCTCTACCATAACCTTAAAGCTCTACCATAACCTTCAATCTCTACCATAACCTTCAATCTCTACCATAACCTTCAATCTCTACCATAACCTTCAATCTCAACCATAACCTTCAATCTCAACCATAACCTTAAAGCTCTACCATAACCTTCAATCTCAACCATAACCTTAAAGCTCTGCCATAACCTTCAATCTCAACCATAACCTTAAAGCTCTGCCATAACCTTCAATCTCTACCATAACCTTCAATCTCTACCATAACCTTCAATCTCTACCATAACCTTCAATCTCAACCATAACCTTCAATCTCAACCATAACCTTAAAGCTCTGCCATAACCTTCAATCTCAACCATAACCTTAAAGCTCTACCATAACCTTAAAGCTCTACCATAACCTTCAATCTCTACCATAACCTTCAATCTCTACCATAACCTTAAAGCTCTACCATAACCTTAAAGCTCTACCATAACCTTAAAGCTCTACCATAACCTTAAAGCTCTACCATAACCTTAAAGCTCTACCATAACCTTAAAGCTCTACCATAACCTTCAATCTCTACCATAACCTTCATTCTCTACCATAACCTTAAAGCTCTACCATAACCTTAAAGCTCTACCATAACCTTTAATCTCTACCATAACCTTAAAGCTCTACCATAACCTTAAAGCTCTACCATAACCTTAAAGCTCTACCATAACCATCAATCTCTACCATAACCTTAAAGCTCTACCATAACCTTAAAGCTCTACCATAACCTTCAATCTCTACCATAACCTTCAATCTCTACCATAACCTTAAAGCTCTACCATAACCTTAAAGCTCTACCATAACCTTCAATCTCTACCATAACCTTCAATCTCTACCATAACCTTCAATCTCTACCATAACCTTCAATCTCTACCATAACCTTCAATCTCTACCATAACCTTCAATCTCTACCATAACCTTAAAGCTCTACCATAACCTTAAAGCTCTACCATAACCTTCAATCTCTACCATAACCTTCAATCTCTACCATAACCTTAAAGCTCTACCATAACCTTCAATCTCTACCATAACCTTAAAGCTCTGCCATAACCTTCAATATCTACCATAACCTTAAAGCTCTGCCATAACCTTCAATCTCTACCATAACCTTAAAGCTCTACCATAACCTTCAATCTCAACCATAACCTTAAAGCTCTGCCATAACCTCCAATCTCTACCATAACCTTCGATCTCTACCATAACCTTCGATCTCTACCATAACCTTAAAGCTCTACCATAACCTTAAAGCTCTGCCATAACCTCCAATCTCTACCATAACCTTCGATCTCTACCATAACCTTCGATCTCTACCATAACCTTAAAGCTCTGCCATAACCTTCAATCTCTACCATAACCTCCAATCTCTACCATAACCTTAAAGCTCTACCATAACCTTCAATCTCTACCATAACCTTCAATCTCTACCATAACCTCCAATCTCTACCATAACCTTAAAGCTCTACCATAACCTTCAATCTCAACCATAACCTTAAAGCTCTACCATAACCTTAAAGCTCTACCATAACCTTCAATCTCTACCATAACCTCCAATCTCTACCATAACCTTAAAGCTCTACCATAACCTTCAATCTCAACCATAACCTTAAAGCTCTACCATAACCTTCAATCTCAACCATAACCTTAAAGCTCTACCATAACCTTAAAGCTCTACCATAACCTTCAATCTCAACCATAACCTTCAATCTCAACCATAACCTTAAAGCTCTACCATAACCTTAAAGCTCTACCATAACCTTCAATCTCTACCATAACCTTCAATCTCTACCATAACCTTAAAGCTCTACCATAACCTTAAAGCTCTACCATAACCTTCAATCTCAACCATAACCTTAAAGCTCTACCATAACCTTCAATCTCTACCATAACCTTCAATCTCTACCATAACCTTCAATCTCTACCATAACCTTAAAGCTCTACCATAACCTTCAATCTCTACCATAACCTTCAATCTCTACCATAACCTTAAAGCTCTACCATAACCTTAAAGCTCTACCATAACCTTCAATCTCTACCATAACCTTCAATCTCTACCATAACCTTAAAGCTCTACCATAACCTTAAAGCTCTACCATAACCTTCAATCTCTACCATAACCTTAAAGCTCTACCATAACCTTCAATCTCTACCATAACCTTCAATCTCTACCATAACCTTAAAGCTCTACCATAACCTTCAATCTCTACCATAACCTTCAATCTCTACCATAACCTTAAAGCTCTACCATAACCTTCAATCTCTACCATAACCTTAAAGCTCTACCATAACCTTCAATCTCTACCATAACCTTCAATCTCTACCATAACCTTCAACCATATCCTAAACTGCGCGCCCAGCCATCCATA
>NW_028234403.1:46608957-46611457 GCF_977035675.1 Penaeus japonicus
AAATCTTTTCTAAAAGGGAATTCTAAAATCATTTTAGTTTTGTTTTGTAATAGGACATTGGTGAGGTGATTTGCGACATCTAATCTGGTCATGTATTAGTGCCCAGCATTAGGAAAACTAGTAATGGTGTTTATGAAATCAACCTGTATAGTGTATACATTAGAAGATAAGCACTTTAATATGAGTACCTGGAATCTTGTGGATATTGGGTAAGCTATAAACGACATCTGATTTTGAGCCAGAAACGTGAAGGATAGAGTATAAATGCTATTCAATTACATCTTAACACCTGCCATTATTGTATACAGGTAAATTTAATATTAGTGTCATTTGTTTATTTTCATTGGTATATAGAGACATGGAATATGTCAATATACAGTTTTACTTCAAGAAACATTCAGGAATTCACCAAAATTAAATTAATTAATCTAATAAAATGTTCTGTCCTGAAGAACATCAAATTTACGCGGAACATAACCTTCATATCAGCTCCTAGGAAAGTAGAGTTGAAATGGAGGAAGGTAACAAAACTTGCTAGCAATAATAAATACGTACCGTTGCACTGGATTCCTATACTTTGCAAGAGGGTTAAATTTCAGGATCCCTTGTGTACCTGAATTAATATTCTGTACATATCCTACTTGTCCACATGATGTTAAAGGTAGGCCTATAATTTCTCCGGTATCACCTGAATTATTCTACCATTTTCTCTTTCATATATATTTTTTGGAATGGGTATCAACCACTTCCATCAAAGTCTGCAGGATGATTTCAAGTGAATATATATCAACAGCCGAGATTTCAGGGAGGGAAACATACAATCAAATCACCAGCAAAAAAAATACGGTTGTTAGTGTCTCACGTAATACCACGGTAAGATGCACCTGTAACTTATCTGTTTGAGAGATAACGGACTTTGTTGATGGGAGCAGGGGAAGGGAGAGAAGGAGAGGAAATAAACAAAAGATAAGTGATTAAGGGAAAACGGTGCATACGAAACAAAGAGAAAGATAGAGGGAGATTGGAGTGGAGGAGAAAGCGTAAGATTGTGAGTGAGAGAAGAGACAGGAAAAGAGAGTAAGATGAGAGAGAGAGAGAGGAAAATCGTATATACATGTATCGGAACAGTGAGAGAGAGAGGGAGGGGGGGTCATAGAAAGTGAAATAAGAGAGAGATAGAGAAGGAGAGAGAACAAGAGAGAGAGAGAGGAGGAGGAGAGGGGGGGCGAGAGAAAGAGAGAAAGCGAGAGAGCGAAAGATGAAAACCAATGCAGAGCTTTTCGTAAAAGACAGTTCCTGGGAGACAAATACTCCATCCGTCCATTATGTTCCATTGTTCTGCCTCTTCCATGGTCTCCAGAGTGCGATGGAGACGGGCGCTGGATAGGGCGGGAGGGAAGCTCTTATGGATGAGAAAGAAGCAACAATGGGGTCGGGAATTAAAGATTGATGAATCAGGTAGATGGAGAGAAGGAAGGAAAGAAGGACGATGAAAGACCGAAGGAGGTAGGAAGGGGAGACCTTGAGTACGGAGTGGAACAAGGGTATAAGGGAAGAGGAATAAAGGTATAAGGGGAAGGAATTAGAGATGAAGAAATTAAGTAAACAAGTATTGAAGGGAATGAAAGAGAGAGAGAGAGTAATAGATCTTTGAGTACGAAAGAGGGAAGAGGAGTAACAGGGGAATCATGGATCGATAAAAAGCATCATCAAAATAATTAGAGATTACGTGAAATGTCATGTATATTGGCTCTATGAAAATATATTTTCAGTACGATAAACTTTGACAGGAATACTGATACAGCTAATTGGCTACAGTGGTCAACGTCAACAATAGCTTTAAACAGATTTGACAAAATGGCCATTCACACAAATATACATTTAAATGAACACACACACACACACACACACACACACACACACACACACACACACACACACACACACACACACACACACACACACACACACACACACACACACACACACACACACACATACAATATGTCTAAACTAATCGTAGTTGGGTGTAATGTGTCTAAATTGATCCTGGATGGATGTACTGTACTTAAATATATATACATTTATTTATTTATCTATCTATCTATCTATCTATCTATCTATCTATCTATCTATCTATCTATCTATCTATCTATCTATCTATCTATCTATATATATATATATGATTTAATTAATCTATGTTGGGGGTAATGTTTCTAAATTGATGGTGATTAGGTGTACTGTGCTTAGATTAATCGTGGTTGAGTAATGTTTTTCAACTGAATATACGCTCTGGATGTACTCTTCTTAAACTAATCCCAGAGAAAGATAGATAAATCAGCTATAAATCTTGAATAATTAGGTCTATTTGCTTAATGTACACTCATCTTTACTAGGAAAATGGAGTCCTCAAGCGACGACCACAGACTTAAATGGATCCAATTTTCTCTGTGCAATCTGCCTTTCCCTCGAGCGGGGCACAGATGGCGAAGCGACGCTC
>NW_028234403.1:46648957-46651457 GCF_977035675.1 Penaeus japonicus
TTACAAGCTGAGAAGAAAAAAAAAAATATATATATATATACATACATATATATACATATATATACATATATGCGTATATATATACATATGTATGTATATATGCATATATGTATATGTACACACACATACACGCGCACACACACACACACACATACATACATATATGTATATATATATGTGTGTGTGTGTGGCAGACTGGCGGTGTATGTATATATATATATATATATATATATATATATATATATATATATATATGCGTGTGTGTATGTGTGTGTGGTTTGGGTCGACCAGCAATGCATATAGCTTGGAGTTAGCCTTCAAAAGATCAACACCAAGATCATACCATTCAGGGCAAGACAAGCTAATGACTCAGGAATGGACACGAAATTCTGAAGCATTGTACAGTATACTCTGCACATTGTTCTCATGACATCGTCGCAGCCGTATTCTAGGTCCTTAAGCGCGCCGTGTGCATGACATGAACATGCCGCGTTTGGTATTCTAGAAGCGTGGGTTCATGTCAAAAGCATGGCAAAATGCGTGACAAAGTCGTGGGAAGTATTGGAATAATCGTGGAAATTCCGGGATCAAGCGTAGAGTGAATTACCAACGGCGCGTTCGTGAAATAGTTGTCAATTCTTTAACTAGGAACAAGTACAACGACTGATTCATACCAAAATTGTACTATCTTTTGTTAGTACTGCTTATGATTGTAGTTTCTCTTATGAATTTGTCGTTTGGACAGTGCCATTCATCTGAAACATGTTAACTTTGGAACGGTTGGTAAACCTGAAGCAGCTGACACAAACGTGCCACGCTTTTGCGTACTAGAATGCCGCCTTCGTGACATGAACACGACATGGAGACAACATGAACATGACATGGCCATGACACGCAGAAAACGTCCAAGAATATGGCTGACGCGTGACCCAACAATACCCGATTGCCTAAATGCCACCGAAGAGGACAAATACCCGATCCTTAGAGAAGTAGAGGCAGCCGTTAAGTCACTCAGAATGATAAATTACCTGGAATTGGCAGTAAGGAGAACGGCCAACTCCATGGATACAGGCTCTGGTACTTACACTTTCCAAGAAAGTCAACCAGTCAACCCAGTAAAGTGACGCTCAAGGTAGTCCTTAACAAGCTAAAACCACAAGTAGGATGAATTGTTATTGAAGAGTAAACATGTTTCAGAGAAGGACGAAACGCCACTGAATAGGACTTCAGTTTGAGAATCCTATGGAAGAAACATCTATAGTCTCATGTATTTATTGCCTTTAAAAGGGTATTCTGTAGGGGCTTGACATGATGCATTATGAACTAAAATTCATTATAAACTCTAATCTTATCAGAGTAATCAAACATCTATTTGACAGAGCCTCTAATGCAATTATGTTCAATGACAACACAGACAGAATGATTCAGAACATTTTTTCTCACACTGTTTGGTATTTAAGGGCGAGTTATTCCAATGTCTGTCATGGTTCTCTATTTGTCTTCCTCTTTTGTAATATTTTTTCTTATGTCAGATGCCTAGGATCTTACACGAGCATCTCATCTCCATGGCTTGTATTCACATTTTGCATCTCGGCTGTAAGTGTACAGGTTTTATATACATACTGAGATACAGAGATGACAAGTTGTCACATTAGTCTGACTTTATGCTTGATGGAGATATTTTTGCTTAAAGAGGCAGGGATAAATACACACACATATATATAGATAGACAAATATAAATAGATATTTCAATTGATATATCTTCATATGTAAACAAATACACATGTACGTCATTAAATGACATCCTCAAAGAGTTCTGCACCGTATTGATTTCAATCCATTCTTACGGCTGATTCTGAATGCCAGGATATTTCCCAGAAACCCAAGTCTACATTCAATAGTATCACAAAGTCGACGTTTAATAGGTTCGCAAAGTCGACGGTCAAAGGAGCGCAAAGTCGATGTTGAATTGCAACACCGACGGTCAATAGAATCGCATTGCGCAAGGATATGGCCCAAGGATGATTTCTCTCGAGTGAAGGTGGCTCAAAATGGCCAGCAATGTGTGTCAGAAACGCGTAGTAAGCATCGCTTTGTCCCTTGCCTTTACCTTTACAGATAGGTGTAACCAGATCTATTTTTTCCATAATGACGGCTGTGGCACTAAATCAGATGGCACACTTAATTATATATTTGTGTGTATATATATATATATATATATATATATATATATATATATATATATATATATATATATATATATAAATGAAATTCATTTCCATTTCCTATAAACATAACTACCTTCTTCTGTTCTCCTCCATCTTCACCTTTATCCTCCCCTTTACCTGCCCCTCCGTTCTTTCCCGAATCTTGTTACCTATTCGTTGGTATCGTTATCTCAAGCTCTTTGAAGATCACCTCAACCACCACTCCTACTCCATCGTACTTATTAAATTTCACCTCGTTTCTTTTCCACCGAATGAGAGAGTGAGTTTTGTAT
>NW_028234403.1:46701457-46713957 GCF_977035675.1 Penaeus japonicus
GGGGGGATACAAATTAAGTGAAGTAAGGTTATTTTGACTATAAGTGCATTTTCACACAATAATTATCCAAAAAAAAAATTATTCTACAAATATGTGGATTCTATCAATACCACTAATTTGAGCTTAAATGTGTTCGGTGCAAAATGATAATAAAGTACAAGCAGTACAACATCAACACTAGTGACAAGACAGAACAGGACTCAGACAGGCTAACTGTTGGAGCCCAAAGCCTTTGCACAGTTTGTCAGGCTAGGCTAGGTTAAGTCAGCCCAGATGAGGTTAGGATAAGTAAAGTTGCTGACGAGAAAAATAAATAAGAAATGTTCTTGTCCGCTTGTTTTTGTGATTTGATCTTTCATTTTTAGTAGAAATCACCTTTAACTTAGATAAACAAATGATTTCCATTAAACATAAAGGTCGAAATAAAGAACCATAGAAAAACTTATGTTTCTGTACCTGGAGGGAGTATTGTGTGAAAATGTAACTTTACCTTGTTTTCTTCCAAAGTACGCGGGCATCACAATTGAGTCGCCCCACACAGCTTTCTTTAAGCAAGTTTTCACATTTGTTGTCCTAGATGCATTCATGCCTCCCAATTCTCAGGCTGATATTGAAGGGCTTGCCCAGGATATAATGTGTTAGATTTAACTCCTTCTTTTGAATTTTTTATTGATATTCTAAGCTTTTCAAACACACCAGTTCAGCTGCGAAATAAAACTCTGAAGAATATTGAGTTATAACAAGTGTTGTATATGAAGCAAAGTAACAACACAGTAATTATTTCAAAATATACAGCTAGATTTTATTTTATTTTATTTTTCAAGCATGTGATGCAATGACTTTAATATCTTAGCAATTGTGTCCCTCATTCTTGATTAAGAATATACAATGGGTATTAGTGCAACCAATCCATGCCACCTTGCTCTCACCATGGTTCATAGTTGTTTTACATTTATGTTTCTAAGGACCATATTTTGCAACTGATTTGTTACTTTTTGTGGTGTGGTTTATAAAGATTTGAAAATAAAATGATAAATGAAAAAAAAGACTAATTGAAGTTAGCACAGTTAGTCGGCAGACTTATTATTTTTGTTGTTATATCAGTTTTACATCATTTATAGAAGGTCAAATGAATTAATTAAAGTTAGCATGATGTATCAAAGCAGGCCTGAAAGTCAGTTGTGAACAGCAATTACTGTTGCCTCAGTGCCATAACAGTGATTTGGCTAAAAGGTTAGCTAGCAGCCCCCAAGGAAACTCTGGTTGGATAGAGCCTGGACTAGTACCATATTTGATGGTAAAACCCTGGGGTATATTGTCAATGTACATGCTATAACAATACAGTAAATACAATGTCTTTATAATATGTCTACTGCCTCCAAACTGCTTCAGTAGCTGAGCTTTGTGAAGCACTGAACAATAAGCAACATGAAACTGTTTGTACTTGTAATTGGCATGTTGTTTTAAGTGTAGTTTTCATTGGTTATCATCTCTGGATGAATTGAACTTCAAGAAACTGAATTTTCCAATAGATAACTCTTTTCGAAATAAGTACACATCAGTTCAAATGAGTTGATATGAGCATTGTTTCTATATTGAATATCTTGTGTATTTTCATTTTGCAACAAATATAAAAAATGAAAGTTTTCTGAAATTTATCAATATACTAATTCCATATACTGTTCGTCATATACTAAAGCCGAAAAGGACTTGAATTTCATCATACTACCTGTAAATTCCATAACTATAATTTGACTTTATTTTCTATATGGAGATATTTAAACCCTAATATCAAATAAATTTGAACAGTCTCATTGATTTGCTTTTCATTCTGCGTGGTCATGTTACAGTTACACTTTGTAACAAATATTTTGATAGTTTATTATTTGTAGTTGAAGCTAAATAACAAACTCTTAACCCATTGCAGAAGGGATAAATTTGCTTGCCCAGCCTCCAAGATAAGTTTTATTTTAAAGAGAGACTGCTTGAAGCATTATAATTTGAATATTCCCACTCTCTTTCAGTCATTCATTGAAAAACTAGAGCGTTTTTTGTTTTGTTTTTTTGTGTGTTTTATTGAGTTTAGAGACTTATATATGCCATATGACAGGCTCTACCAGTGCTGCAGTAGATTATAATTGTAGTATATTATCCATATTAGCCCATTATTTTCTTTATACTCAGTGTGATAGAAGTATTGCTGTTTTATGGGAGGACAAAAGGCAACTATATTTTTTTCGTATTTTTGTGCTGTCATGAACGAATACAAAACATATAACCACCTACAATAAATATAACAAGAAAAGGTAGGGAAGAGGAATGAAACCTGTGCTTGTGACTGTGAGTGCCACAGTGAAAGGCATCCATATTGGCACAGGAGTACATTTTAGACACTGGGTATGGATTGAGTCACCTTCCTCTTCCCGTTCTGACTGCACATCCTTCATCGGCGGTACTTTTGAGCAAGAGTTCGTCAACTTAGTGTGTGCCATTGCTCTATAAAGATAGTGCTTGCTAGAGACCGTGGATGGGTGCCATTCAAGGCTCTCTCTCCTGCTGGTGCTAGGAAAAAGTGGTGCCATCTAGGTTTTGGACGTTAAGCTAGCACGGTATTACGGTAATTATAGTAATTATGACTGCAGTAGCCATCATCGCTCATTCTTTTTTCATAGCAAAATAAAATAGCACAGTGATCCAAAATCCCCGAATGTCATGTACGTCAGGACGCCCGTCGTCAGGCCAAAGCTTCTACGTCATGTATGTCATGACACCCGTCCTCAGTGGGTTAATTATCATGTATAAGGTATTGATGATGCTCAGTTAAGATTTGATGGCTGTATACCTTACACAACACTTTTGGGCAAATAGAAAAAGATTTTTGAGGAGCCAATACTTAAACGTTTTAGCAGTCTTTCTCAAATTTTCAGGCAGAATTTTTATATTGCATAACTTTTTATTAATCCAGTGGGGACAGGTGTCATGGTATACATTGGCCTGAAGACTGGCCTCACAGTCGCCTCACAGTTCTTTATGTTATCTTCATTGGGGCTGTTTATTTTTTTGTATTTGTTTATGAAAGTGCATAGATATGAAAAAATAGTTGCTTTTTGTCCACCCATAAAATTGTAACACTTCTATCCCACTGAGCATAAAGACTATATTGAGCTGATATGGATCCTATTTTAGTCTACTATAACATTGATAAAGCTTGTCAGCTAGTACATATAAATCTCACAGTATAATAAAATACAAAAAAATGATGAACACAAAAATCACTATAATAACCAAATGAAAGAGAGAACTATAAGTTGCAGTATATAAAGTGAAGCACCCTTGCTTTGAAGTAAAAGCCACACAGGGTGCTGCGTATTTAGGTCCAGGCAAAGCTATCCCATTCTGCAATGGGCTCAATGCAATCAAGTCTAATGCAGCGTTTTACAATTAAATTGTATATCTCAGAGAGAGTGACATGAGTGTATAAATGGCCAAGATATTACTATTATACTACTACTTGATTCAAATTTTTCTTTTTTTACATAAAAGGTAGAACGAGATCAATAAATAAATTGAAGATGCAAAGATTAACATTATAGTAATTATCAGTCAGTTGAAGTTCAGAGGTAGCTAGTGATACATGATATCATTGAATGACTACCATACGACAGTGTGGAATCCAGAGGTAGCTTTTAATACATTATTTTATTGATTTCCATACTACAATGATTAATCTTGAATGATAGGCTTTTTTTATGTATAATTCTTATTGGTTTTGCTTTTAGTTTCAGGAAATTTTATGATGAGAAAACAACCCAAAAATCAGTTAATAAGTTTTGTAAAGAAAGGAGCAGCTGCCATTTTCATTGCTGAAGTAGGGGCTTTTGGAGCCTGTTACTATTTTTACCATCGTATGAACACAGATAGAGGTAAGTGTGGGAGAGTTTTATATATATTTCAGATTATGCATATCTCTCTCTCTCTCTCTCTCTCTCTCTCTCTCTCTCTCTCTCTCTCTCTCTCTCTCTCTCTCTCTCTCTCTCTCTCCTCTCCTCTCTCTCTCTCTCTCTCTCTCTCTCTCTCTCTCTCTCTCTCTCTCTCTCTCTCTCTCTCTCTCTCTCTCTCTCTCTCTCTCTCTCTCTCTCTCTCTCTCTCTCTCTCTCTCTCTCTCTCTCTCTCTCAAACAACATATACTCCTCCATTATGCAGACTGAAAGACTAAACTACAGTAATTACTTTTCTAATCATAGTCATGGGCATACCCACTATAAGTCTCACAATATGACAAGACACAAAAAAGTGGTGAAGGTTTTCAGTAATCTAACATATAATGAGCTAGAGTTGTGGGGCAAAGCTTGAGTCTCCCTCATCCCATCAAACCTATTACATAGGCCCATCCGCAATGGGTTATTAATAAATTATGATGTTACCAATGTATAAGTTGTTTTGTATTCCAAATAAAGATGTTATGTATAGGATTTTATATAAGGATTTTGAACTGAAATAGTAGAATGTCAGTAGATGAGTGGATAAGTTAATGAATGAAAAAATATGGGATTATGTAACGAAGTGAATGCTTTGATATGTATGAAGTACTTTGGCCTACCTGGGAGAGTCAACTTTGTTATTAAGTTGGTGTTGTTATTTAATCATTTATTTGAATGAATTAAATGAATTGAAATTATTTATCTTACTGAGTGTAGAATTATTGTATCACCTACAACAACTTTACTTCTTCCAGATTTCAGATATTATATGAAGAATAATTACAACTTCGCACTTGAATGTAAGTAGTGGAAACTCTGCATTGATTTTTTACTCCAAAACTTTGACAGTGCTCTTTGATTAGTAAAGATTGTGTCCAAAAAGTATTTTCGTTTTCATTTCACAACTTCCAGTATTTTTAGCAGCTAAGCTCAAGAATCAAAGTAAAATAGTTTTACAAAATTTGTTACAGAAATTTATGAACCATAAGGTAAATGAGCGTCTATATTGTCTCCTTTGACAGTAAGGATTACAATAACTCTCAATTGTTTCTCTAGCTTTTTACACACTTGGAGAGTATATGAACAAGACTGACCAGACACGCAAGATCGACGAAGTCATCTGGAATAGACAGTACCCTATCATTTTGGAGAAGCAAGAAGAATTGTCTAGCAAAAAGTAAAACCAGGACCAGCAAAATATCAGGAAGTTGTGCAAGGTGAGAATTACGTGGAAGAGTTCAGTTCAAACCCTTTCTCTAAGTTTACTTAGCCATTTTGAAATCTTTCTATATAGCCTATTATTTCATGATCAGAAATTTTTATTTGTGTGTATGGGGGGAGGGATGCGTGTGTAATTAATTTTAATTCATTTTGAATTCATTTTAAATTCATTTCCATATTATGGTGATGTCTTGTTTTGGTTATTATTATTGAGTCTTTATGATGCTTTGCCAGAAATATTTATAAACATTAATAGTAATTTGTCATAAACCCAGATTTATTTTTAAATGTTGTTTTTGTGCATTACCTTGCATAGCTGGGCCTCAGGATTCTCATGTTTAAGTGGAGTTGACTTAATCTTGATTGTCTTTTATGTGAATTGATTTGTTATGAAATTTCATATTAGTATTGGTAGAAAACTTCTATATTAGATTTTAAATGGGAGAGAAAGAGT
Organism: Penaeus japonicus; assembly: GCF_977035675.1. NCBI lineage: Eukaryota > Metazoa > Arthropoda > Malacostraca > Decapoda > Penaeidae > Penaeus > Penaeus japonicus. The sequence continues at coordinate 46,707,113 of NW_028234403.1, forward strand.
AATATTGACCCTTGATGGGACTGCTTCTACCAAAATTTGAAAGGAAAACACCAGTCTTAATAGCTAAATGTTCAATGAGAAAGATTTTTATAGACCAATTTAACATGAGTATAGTAAGGTAAGTCATAATAAGACTTGATTATATTGAGTTTAAGATTATCCTTCAGCAAGTCTGCAATTTTCACACCATTTAATTTTCTGCTTATTTCTCACATAATCACATTGATCCACATAGATGAATGTACAAATAGATTTTCTTATGTTGGCATACTTTTAGTCCTTGTAATAGATTTCAAAGACAAACATGTGTCCAAAATAAGATTGTGGTTCCTCTGGTACCAGCTTCTCAGTTGTCAATTCCAGCTTTTTTCCCCACCTTTTCCCCATAACAGAAAACTGTAAAAGACTGTTAATTCTCTGGCTTTACTAACTAATATATACTTGCAAATTATGAATACATTTATGCCTTTGAACAGTGAACCATGTAAACATTACCAATATAATAGATGTTATAAGATTCCTTGAAATTGATGTGGAATCCTGATTACAAACACTTTAACAAGTAACCCATTGTTTTTTGTTTATGTTGAGAACATTTTGGCAAGTTTCTTTTTCATAGCACCCTATGAAAACCATCTTCCTTAGGAAACTGTTCAAATTACAAAACTAAAAGTTGATGCACCAGAGAGTAATTATGAAATAATGGTTTGTTATGAAGGACCAAAGATGGATTCTATTGCTTTTATCTTTTACTTGCCTACAAATACTGATTACATGTCTATGTAATAGGCTTCAATTGCACTTCTGCATATTGAAATCATAAATAGTCATTACTGATATCTCCTTCTTGTTAGTTATTTTGATGTTTGTTGTAAGGAGTAAACCAAGATGGAAAGAGGTAGGCATTTAGTGTAAAAGTTATAATTGAAATATTAGATTGTGGTATGACAGCGGAAATCAAGCTTCATGATGTGACACTTTTAATCAGTACATATTTTTTGTTATGTAAAGGAGTTTGAATATTAGTATTGCAAGTATACACTTATGGATTCATCTCCTGATTAGGTTCTTAAGGCCTATACACAAACACATCATCATATACACAGATGCAGTAGCCTATACACAATTAAGGAATTTAAGGATATTTTATAGGTATGATCTTTTCATGCTTAGTATGTGAATAATATACAAAAATGTATCCAAATAGAAATGTATTTGTATTTAGATTTTGCCTTTCAACCTATATTGAAAAACTGGACATGCACAGTGCACATGGTATTTACACATTTTACGCATGTGCTTGCACTTAAAGTTAGTTTTCATACTGAACACCGACTCTCACCTTTTCTATCTGCAGTCCTGTTGATTGATGGGAAAGACACTTTGATAGAATAAAATGCAATCTGTTGTCATATTCAAGCAGCAATAAAATTCTGTACCCCTTTTGGTCAGTTCAACTTTCATGTTTATAATGATGAAGTCAAGAGAACCTTCACAAAATTAATGATAAATTGATAAAGATATTCCAATAATGGTGATAAAATGGAGTTTCTTTGATTTGGTTATTTTTTGTTTTTTTCCATTTTAAAAGTATTATTTCCCAAAAAAGAAATTCACACGAGTTGATTTTAAATATGCTGTCTTGGGTACGATTGCAGAACTGGTAGCCATGGCAACAACGAAGGTTTTGTTCTACCTTAGTGGATTCACCATGGCGGGGTATTTTCTCATGAAGCTTGTTGAACGTGATCCTGAGACACTGCGCAAGGTCAGGTTATTTAGCTTTTATTATTTTATTTTTAAGGGTATGCTCTGCCCTTTTTTGGGTTGATAGTTACATTTGACATTATCAGAACATGATTAAAATAAATGCAGGTTGCTAGCCTAACTAGATGTGTTGTGCATGTTTTGTTTTTCTTACAAATTGTGGCGGTCTTTTATTTGTAATGGTAAGTGTGAAAAAATACAACAATTAATATCTATAATCATGTATAGTTACCATATGTCTGGAGTTGCATTTTGCTTGCTTGAAAGGTTTGGTTTTGGTATTGAAGTATTGTTTTTAGTTTTGATACTGAATGTAGCATAAGGGTAATCTGCATTTGAATTTAAATTGATAACCAAACAAGATATTTTTAAATAAACATTTTTATTTATACATTTTATATATGAGTACTATTGGTGTTTGTAAGTGTCTTCCTTTTATGCTGTTTTTCTTTTATTTGTAGTTGTTTATTTTATGTTTAATGAGATCCATATGTTGCTGGGATTCGGTGATTTGAAAAGTGAAAACGTGAGATGGGTCATGTAATTTGACATTTTTTATTTAATTTAAAACTTACAATGGCATCATTTCTGCAGATACACATGCACACAAAAAATCACATGCACACACTTACACATGCAAACTCACTCATTTGCTTGCTTTCTCTTGTCTGTCTCTTGTCTGTCCCCTCTTCTCTTCTCTTCTCTTCTCTCCTCTCCTCTCCTCTCCTCTCCTCTCCTCTCCTCTCCTCTCCTCTCCTCTCCTCTCCTCTCCTCTCTCTCCTCTCTTTCCTCTCCTCTCTCTTTTCTCCTCTCCTTCTCTTCTCTTCTCTTCTCTTCTCTTCTCTTCTCTTCTCTTTTCTCCTCTCCTCTCCTCTTCTCTTCTCTTCTCTTCTCTTCTCTTCTCTTCTCTTCTCTCTTCTCTTCTCTCCTCTTCTCTTCTCTTCTCTTTTCTCCTCTCCTCTCCTCTCCTCTTCTCTTCTCTTCTCTCCTCTTCTCTTCTCTCCTCTTCTCTCTTCTCTTCTCTTCTCTCTCTCTCTTCTCTTCTCTTCTCTTTTCTCTCCTTCTCTTCTCTTTCTCTTCTCTTCTCTTCTCTTCTCTTCTCTTCTCTTCTCTTCTCTTCTCTTCTCTTCTCTCCTCTCCTTCTCTCCTCTCCTTCTCTTCTCTTCTCTTCTCTCCTTCTCTTCTCTTCTCTCCTTCTCTTCTCTTCTCTCCTTCTCTTCTCTTCTCTCCTTCTCTTCTCTTCTCTTCTCTTCTCTTCTCTTCTCTTCTCTCCTTCTCTTCTCTTCTCTCCTTCTCTTCTCTTCTCTCCTTCTCTTCTCTTCTCTCCTTCTCTTCTCTTCTCTCCTTCTCTTCTCTTCTCTCCTTCTCTTCTCTTCTCTTCTCTTCTCTCCTTCTCTTCTCTTCTCTCCTTCTCTTCTCTTCTCTCCTTCTCTTCTCTTCTCTCCTTCTCTTCTCTTCTCTCCTTCTCTTCTCTTCTCTCCTTCTCTTCTCTTCTCTCCTTCTCTTCTCTTCTCTCCTTCTCTTCTCCCCTTCCCTTCCCTTCCCTTCCCTTCCCTTCCCTAAACAATACACGCAACATACACACACTCAATCATATTTATACAGATGTAATTTGAGAGTCAAGGTGTTTAGGAATATGTGGGAGTTTTGTCTAAAAGTATATTAGATTCATCTTACTCAGTTTGATAATATGAACTGTCTGCATTTTAAAAGATGGTGAGGGGCACTTAGTATTTTTCCATGTCATTACATTTGACTAATTAACTTGTGATTAATTAAAATATGACTTAAAAGTTGAAAGATGATTACTTTTGTGTAGAAATGTCTTCTTAAGTATAGGAGTTTTCTCACCTTTTCTTATGATTTTAGTGTTATTAAATGATATCATTTATTGTCTGGAACTAATTATTTTTTTTCCTTTTATTCAGATGAATATTTAATTGTTTTGTTTTCTGATTATCAGGAGTTACCAGAGAGATACCAGGAGGACTATCATAACGCTGCTAAACAGCGTACCGCACAATTTATGACTGTACTCAAGAATGCAGCAGAGGGTGATGATCCAGCCACAGCTTCCAGAAAACTTCGTGAACAGCTAGAAAGGGAAGCCCAGAAGAATTTGCCGGCACCCACAAAGTCATCTTGAGTTTTTTGTGTAGATAATTTATGTAGTGTGTATATTATTTAGATAAAACAAAGTTAATACTTGTCGCTAGGAGTAGTGTGGTTTCCTGGTATTTTGGGGGATAGATACTAAATTATCAAAAGTTAGCATCATGAATGCATCAGTGGAGTCTGGCACCCAGGCCCAGATCCTGGAGAGAATGAAAAAGAGAACAGAGGAAATGGCGCAACGAGCTGAAGTGCGGAGGCAACAAAAGCAAGGCCAAGCTGCTATGTCTGAAAATGCGGACTACTTCCAGGAAACCTTTCAGAACATGAAGGATGACATTGAAAGGAAAGTCGATGATGCAGGAAACATAAAAAAGGCTCAACTGCTAGACTACTTTGATGAGTTGGTAAAGGATGTGCAGCAGATGCAAGATTTCTTAAACGAGTCAAACATGTTTTTGGCTTCATTCCAGGTTAAGAAGGCTCAGGAACATATTAAGACCTTGAATAACCTTGTTCATGCAAAGATTGATGAAATGCAACCAAAGAAAAAGTTTGGCTTTGGTAAGAAAAAGGCAGGTGGAGAGAAGAGCACAAAGGCCAAGGAAATAAAGAAAGATGGTGTAGACGGATGTTCCAAAGAGAAAAATACACTGGATGAAATCATAGAAAAGCAGTTCTTTGGTTTCAAAGACCAGTCAAACCAAACTCTGATAAAATCTGCCGAGGAACTTGACAACCGACAGCTGAACATCCAAAACCTAGATAACTGTAAGGTTATAGCCCTAGGAAACCCAAGTACTTTGCAAGTAGCCTCTCTCAAAAATTGTACAGTCATAGTTGGTCCAACATCAAGGTCAGCCTTCATTAAGGACTGTATCAACTGTAAGTTTATAATAGCTTGCCAGCAGCTGCGCATCCATGATACCAAAAATACTCAGTTTTACCTCCATGTGACTGGTGCGGCCATCATAGAAAACTGTCATGATGTCAAATTTGCACCGTACACTATCAACTATCCAGAGCTGAAAGAACATTACTGCAAGAGTGGCTTGGATTTGAAAACTAATTACTGGGACAAGATTGATGATTTCCACTGGCTCAATGAAAATGAAAAGTCTCCAAATTGGTCAGTCATCCCAGAAAAAGAAAGAATTGATAACTGGCTAAAATAAGACGGCACTACAAGGTGCACATTTATGATTCCGAGCCTCAGGATACTTTTAAGACTGTAAATAATAATAATAATAAAAAATATATATATAACAGGCCTTTACAGTTCTATGACTGGAAGAATTATGAAAATTATGATAAGCATACTCAAAAGCCTTAAAAAGGCTGTTTCACAAAGTGCAGTTAAGGCAAACATGGGGTATAATATTTATGATCACCATAAATTGAAAACTCCTTTTCTTCAGCTATAGACTATTTTCTGCACTAGATGTGTTTATGAGAGAGGGTTGCTTTATATCTCTCTTGGCACAGCATTGCTGTTTATAATGATTAAATAAAGCATACAGATCCTCATAGCAATAAGATTAATTTTTCACTTTCTACATGAAGCAAGACAATAACAATAAATATGGGTAAGGAAACAAACACTTTATAAAAAATGTAAAATATGGTAAAACACAATTTTTTAGGTAGCATTTATTTTGGCATATTAAAAAAAAAAAAAGTCAAAATTAAGCTATATTTGTTCCTATTTAATGAATACTGTTCCCAAACAATGAGACAAAACAGTTTATAAAATTTTTGAAGGGCAGACCCAACCCCCAAAAGCCTTCTCCAAGTCAGCAGCTACAGCTATGGTCACATGGTCTTGGTAGAGTCCGCCCACCACCTGAGAAGGATAGGGAGATATATGGTGAATAAATCAATAATGATAAATTTGCTTATAAAATTGTATTCTTTCTAACAGCTGTATTGGAACTCAATGTAGAAGTCGGTGTAAGAGCTTCATTCACCATCACTACTATCGACAACAAATATTTCTTCGCGGAGTTACAATAGTGCACTTTCAGAGCCACAGAATGTAGTAAATGCAGTTGAATAATCGCTTCATGTTAATGAAACAGATATAATGTATTCATGACTGCAAAATGTGAACCCTACAGAGTAATTTGGTGTGAGGAAATGGAAAACTAACCTGTATACCAAGTGGAAGACCATTTGGAGCGAGTCCCAGAGGCACTTGGGTAACAGGGAATCCCAGTGCATTGAAAATGGCAGCATAGGTGAAGTTCAAGGGTCGGAAGAGTGGTTCATTGTGGTAAGGTGCTAAAGTTGGATGGCTTGGGTACAGCAGCACTCCATTATCCCCCAATAGACGCTTTATTATAATAGAAGATTGTCAATAAATATATACCAATTCACATTGTGATTGAAAAATATAAATGTTTTCTCACTGAGGCTTTAATTGTTTTTATTTCAACATCATTATTTTCCTATAATAGTGTTAGTAGTGCTAAAAATGGTAATCAAAATAAAAACCTTTTTTGAAAATTCAAGCGAAAAGGTATGAAGACTAGGTTAGGTAGGCATGCTTCGTGACATCCCAGTCATGAATGGGTTAAGTAAAAAAAATATGACAAACAATGGATATGCATTTTGTCACTTAGAAGAAACCTATATTACCTACAGAACTTGAAAGGAAGGGAATAGAAAAGGAAATAAGAGGAAATATAATTAAAGTACAACCTGCACTCGCATCTGGAGCCTTTTCCACATAGTTTCCCCTTGAAGCTGTGCAGGAACTCTCTGAGAAACTTCCTTTCCTTGAAGCACTTTCTTCTGATCTCTCAAAAATTTGACCTCACCAGCAAATTTCTCCATTGCTGCTTGGGCTAGCAGAGGCATGGTGTGATGGGCACGACCTAGGATGAGCCTAGTTATCTCAGTCCATAAATTTATTTCTCCCTGCAATCAAAAGGAAGATAAAAATAACTTTTGATTCATGGATATCT
>NW_028234403.1:46736457-46741457 GCF_977035675.1 Penaeus japonicus
GTTGGATATTAACGATCGTACATCATGTGTCAACCATAGATCTCTTTAAAAATCAAACGCCTTTCTTTGTCTTCCAAAGGCCAGCTTATTCGCCCAGATGGGATTCGAGGGTCTCTTCTTCGGGCGCCTTGACCACGACGACAAGAGCAACAGATGGCGCCACAAGACTATGGAAATGGTGTGGGAAGGCAGTCAGAACCTTGGTAAGTAGGATTTGCATGATAGAAGAGGAAAAATAACACATTCTCTAGAACGATCGGAAAGAACGGTTGATGTTTAGGCAGAGTTAAGAGAACTGATCGTATGGGTAATGCTTTTTGTTTCTTTCTAAGCATTATAGTTTTCCTCCACACGCTGGTTTTTCCTCCAAAAACTCTCTCTCTCTCTCTCTCTCCCTCCCTCTCCTTCATCTTCGGTCTTTCCCTTAGATTTTTTAAATCTTTATTGTCTCTATCTCTTGTCCGATTGCCCAGGGAAAGCGGCGTGGCTCTTTACGGGTGTTCTTCCCAACGGCTATGGCCCCCCAAGTGGTTTCTGTTTCGACATCAATTGCCGTGATGAGCCCATTATGGACGACCCACGACTTCACGATTACAACGTCGATCAACGGGTAAGTTTTTTGTAAGATAATTATAATCTGATATTTGCTGAAATATACTTCTCTTTGTGAAATAAAGTTTATTTGTTAGTTTGTAAAGTGTTTTATAAGCTAAAGATATAGTAGGTGAATATATTCTACCAGAATTGCTTTTGATATGCATGTTACATTTTGTTCCGTTAATCAAAATTGTGATTGCATTTCTCTCTTCGTAAGTGTTTAGGGGAAACGTTGATCTTTTGTATGACTGCCAATACCCTTGTTCTGATTTGACATGTTCAGCACAACAGTTTCGGAATATAAAACGAGGGAGCATGTTGAAAAAAATAGGTAAGTCACCTCTGCACTTTACAAGTCGTCACTCACGTCTCAGGAACCTGTTGAATGATTTGTTTTAATTGTTGATTAGTTTTTATTGCTGGGATGATAATCATTTCGTTTTGTTTTTTGTTAAAGTTCAGTCCAATAGATGGCAGATTGTCTACTGTTCACGTAAAGTGCAGAAGTGACTAACCTATGCTTCTAAGAATCACTTCGAGGTTTGTGCTATGATGAGTGACGACTTGTGTGGTCAGGTGGACGACTTCTTGAAGGCCGCACACGACCAGGCCAAAGGTTACGCCTCAGACCATATCATCATGACCATGGGGGAGGATTTTAACTATCAGAGCGGCGAGATGTGGTACAAGAACCTCGACAAATTAATCTGGTACGAGACAAAAGTGCATGAACCAAACGTTGTTATGAAAGCATGGACATCGACCTCTTTCCTGTTGTTGCTCTGTCTCTTGGTTCTGCTTTAGGTTGCTTGTCATGTTCCTCTCCTGCTACGTCTGTCTTCGCTACGTTTATTTTGATATTATTTGTTGCGGGTATCTTTTGCTTTTGATCAATGTTTCTTGTTTAACTTCCATTAATTGTTTAGCGCACAGTTTCTGTTTTTTTTTTTCATACTTATTTTGACCTTTCTTGCTTGCACACCTGCCTCAGGTTAATGACTTCCTAAAAGCCGTAGCCGACGAAGCAAAGGGCTACGTGAGTACTGACATCATAATGACTATGGGAGGTGACTTTAATTACCAGTCAGCTGATATGTTTTACAAAAACGTCGACAAGCTGATAAGGTAAGAATGTCTGGTGGTATGGACAGAAAACTCGCATAAACGAAAAAAAAGGTAAGCATTATAGAGCTAGATTATGAATCACTCTTTGCAAGAAAGTTCGGATCATAGCTTTCTTTGAGACGATTTGGTGAAAGTCTCAGACACTTTAGAGGACATGTCCCTAGAGTTGGTAAGTCCGATGATGCACTGACCCGGTTTCTGAAAGGTTGGCAACACTGGCTCTCAGGTTGACGAGTTTCTGAAAGCAGCGAACGAAGAGGCCAAGGGCTATGCAAGCAACGACATCATTATGACAATGGGGATGGACTTCCATTACATGAATGCTCGTGCGTGGTACAAAAACCTGGACAAACTAATCAGGTAAGATGTCTGTTGGGGGTCGGGGCAATTATGTTTAAATGTCAACCATTCTAAACAAAGGCCACATCGAGCATTATGATTATGATCATTTACTTTATTTGTGAAAGGACTTTTCCTTTGGTTTGCTCAAGGCTGAGCTTTGTTGCCAGACAATTGTGTAAGAAGGTATGTATAATATATTTTATTCTGAACTTTACTGTAGATTTGATTACACAGATATATTCACTATAAAATATATCCCGAATTGTTGGTTAATTTTAACCTGCATTTGATTTTCAAACGTACATCAATATCTCCTCTCTTCACCCAACCCTTCGTCAGGTACGTAAACGCCCGTCAGAAGAACGGGTCGAAGGTCAACGTGTTCTACTCGACTCCGTCCTGCTACCTGAAGGCCCTGCACGACGCCGACCTCACGTGGCCCACGAAGAGCGACGACTTCTTCCCTTACGCGTCGGGGAACCACAGCTACTGGACGGGCTACTTCACCTCCCGACCCACGCTGAAGGGCTACGTCAGGAAGACCAACAGCTTCTTGCAGGTGTGGAAAATGGATGTTATCTATTTCTCATATTGCCTCTTCTTCGCCTTTTTCATATATGGCTTTATATCATTCTGCTGATTCGTCTTCATCATCGTAAATATCAAGGAGAGTGTTCTAGTCGCAGCACCTCCCCCCACTTTTTATCACGTATTTCTCTGTCACTTCATTTCTTCTTTCTTTCTTCCTCTATCTCTCTCTCCTTCTTCACATTTCCTTCCCTCCCGCAGGCGGTGAAGCAGGTGTCCTCCGTGCTTGGAATGGGCCAGGATCCTCGCCTGGAACGCCTTAAGGAGGCGATGGGAGTCTTGCAGCATCACGACGCCGTCTCTGGAACCGCCAAGCAACATGTGACGAACGACTACTCGGAGAGGCTCTCGCAGGGCGTCACCGAGTCCTTCCAAATGGTGGTAGAGGCGTACAGGTGCGTGAGATGGCAATCAATGGGTTGAAATAGAAGAAAAGTATGCTGACAATCTCTGTTAGGATAGAAAATAAATATATGGAAACTACTTGCTTTACGCAATGACTATTGGAGAGGGAGACTTATCTCAATATAGTAAAGAACGCCTCATTATCTGGTAGCAAACTGAATGCAGTTGAAGGAGGGGACGAGGGACCTCTAGAGGCCACCGCGATGCCCGTCTTCTGCCCTCTTCTGAACGTGTCTTCCTGCCCTCTTACCGAGGCGTCCAAAGCCTTCACCGTCACACTGTACAACCCCCTTGCCAGGCCTCGCTCCTTCCCCGTGAGGGTGCCGGTGCCAAGCGGGGCCGGATACAAGGTCACCGACGACCAGGGTGAGGAAACGAGAAGAGAAAATTGGTCACATGTGGTTACTGTATCAGATACACGCTAATGATTAGGTACGAGAATTACACGCACCAATGTATATTCATACACAAAGATGATTTTAGATATAAACACACCTAAATGAAAACACAAAGAATCTAAAGATAGATTTTGAACTCTATAATCAGGCCACGCCATCGTGAGTCAGCTCGTCCCCGTGCCCGATGCCGTCCTAAGGGTCCCTGGCCGAAATTCGACCGCGACCCTTGAGCTAGTGTTCCTGGCGGAGGACATTCCCCCGCTGGGCTTCCTGCAGTTCCACGTGCAAAAGACAGCCAACCTTCCTTTCCAGAAGGAACAGATGTCTCAGATCTTTCGGCCGCAGCGAGGCCTCGAGGACATCGAAGTTAACCTCGGGGTGAGTAGCTTTGTGGAGGAAAGGTGACAAGGGTGAAAGTAATGGCAACGGATAATGATTATGGTTTACGATTATTATTTTTTAAATTTTGACACCATTTTTATTAACTGGTCTATGCCCCTTGGTAAATGCCAAGTAACAACCAATATGAAACCATCTAAGGTAAGCACCAACTGTAAAAATAATCGGTAAGGCTATTACCACGTAAATATCACTTCTAATAGTCTTCGTCCATGCTTCAGAATCAGGGTCTGGCAGTGTCGCTGGACAAGGACACTGGCCTCCTGAAGTCCATCGGCGTGGTTCGTCCCGACGGCATCAGCATGATCAAGGTGAGGGGCGGCTCTCCCTGTAACTTGCTGATAATCCTTTATTACAAAACTGCACGGCCCCGTTACTTATTATCTACCATATCGTAATGTGTTTCTTTTATCATAAGGAGAATGAGACGAAACTTTTCCTTCCCGCAGGTGAACCAAACTTATATGTGGTACGCAGGAATGAGCGGAAATAACAGCCAGGAGGAATTCCGTGCCTCCGGAGCATACATCTTCCGGCCGGATGGTGCCCACGCTCAACCCGTAGCTGCCGCTGCCAACGTCACCATCGTCCAAGGTGTGATGAACTTTAATGCCACAATCAATGCACAAATAGCTAAAGTAAACCTCCTCTTTACCCACTTTCTCCAGCCAATATAGATTCCGATATTCATTTTGTAAGTCTTCATCGACTAATCCTTTCCTTGTGCTTCGCAGGCCCACTGGTGGCCGAGATACACCAAGAGTGGACGCCATGGGTAAGCCAGGTGATCCGCGCGTACAAGGAAGAGCTCACTCTCGAGATGGAGTGGCTAGTGGGCCCTATCCCCGTCAAGTGAGTGGACTTAAGTCAGTTACTAAATGAGGGTGCAATGTGGGGCTCTTCGATATCGTTGGAGATGGGCACCAAAAACTGAATACTCACTAGAGGGTGTTTAACATGTTATTCTCCACCACAGAGACGGCATCGGCAAGGAGATCGTGAGCAGGGTGATTTGGCCAGACATATCTACCAACGGAACCTTTTACACAGACGCCAACGGAAGGGAGATGCTTAAACGTAAGTGACCAATCAAACTGGAGAGAGAAAGAGAAAGAGAAGGAGGAAGAGAAAGAAAGAAAGAAAGAA
>NW_028234403.1:46756457-46758957 GCF_977035675.1 Penaeus japonicus
TATTGTGGATTTCGTTTCAGACGCCCTGGACGTGCTATGAGGGGAAGCTGCGCGCTCGGGTAGAGCGAGCGGGCAACCCAGGCTCGCGGCTTGTGCGCCCGAGAATCTCGAGGCGTTAGGCTTATGCGTTCGAGAACCCCGGTATTGCGACCGCGCAAAGCCGGAACGGCCCCGGTGTGAATGGGTTAACAACCAAGGAGTAAGTTCTAACTGGCAACACATAATATGATGTTTATGCTCACAAAAAATATCTGGGGAATAATGAATTTTGGGTTTGAGTAACAGTGTTGCATATTCGTGTCTTTTCTGGCAGTAAAGTGACAATTTGGCCCTTTGACAAGAAAAAAATGTATTAGGGTTTTTGACATTAGTGATTAGACATTCTAAAATGCTACTATCATGTATCCAATCTTCAGAATATCTGGCCACCTTGAATTACAAATGGTAATCAGACTGTGTTGTTCATCAACAGAAAGAGGACTCATTTATTAGGTATTTGCTATCATTATCTTGATTTGGCCTCATGTTACGGAAGATAACCAAGACAAATTATGCTCCTCAAGGCATATTTAGGCCTAAATTTCTGGCTCTAACTATTCTCATGACACTTTTCCAACGTGTGATACACTGGAGTGCATTGGTTTACTACCTTCTTCCTTTTATAACTATCAATTCATCTACATTTGCAGTCTTAGTTGCAGGTCTCCTCTTAAGAAATATACATTTTGTTTAATCAATTTCATTAAATCAATTAACTGTTAATCATAACCAATGAGTCCATCACTAAAACAAGAGCAATAATGACAAACTTGTAAATATCACAATCATACAAACATGAACAATTCCAGCCTAACTTGCAAATATTACTTTATCCATGTAAATATCCATGTAATTAGAATAATTTAACAAATAATCAAAATTAAGTTTTTTTTTGTTTTTTTTTGCAAAAAGAAAATAAAGAAATTGCCTTATAGAGAAATATAATACTAGAGGCAGCTCTTTGATATTCATCCTTCAACAACTAACAATCAAATGATACACTTGTTTGGAAAAGGGCTATCTATAAGAAAAAATAATTTCTAAATGTTCTCAGAATCTGAGGTAGTTTGAAGCCAGTTCTTGTATCATGAAGAAGTATATGTATCAGCTTTATTAGCATATATCTTGACATTGTACCCAGGAATTTCATCACAAACTAGGGGGAATTTACTAATGGAAAATTAAGGTTTGTGATAAAATTGAACATGTGTTCTAATAACATCAATATACATATGGAATTATGAACCTTATCTGAAAACTAATGCAGTAATCATTCAACAAGGAATATATTAGATCAAAGACTTTAGCTACCAATTCACACCTGAGTACTGATAGCAAGATTTTAGGCACACTGCCCATGGGTACTCCGTGGGTAGAGTTAAAAAGTTAACCCATTCACGCTGGGGCTATTCCAGCTCTAAATGGTCAGAATGCCAGGGTTTTCGAATGCATAAGCCTAACACCTCAGGATTATCGGGCACACTAACCACAAGCAAGCGCTATAAGCCTGCTCACCCGGCACGCCGGCCTTGACCAAATATCTCGTCACCAGTGTCTGACCCAAAAACCACTGAATGTGATGGTAAGTCAACCAGCTCAAATGGGTTAAGAAACAAAGTCAGTTTTACTAAGTGGTCTATTCATATGACATTGGTATATCTGTTCAATGGTCTGTACACCAGTGCCTTGGTACTTTGAATAAGTTAGAACCATTCAATACAATAAACAAATAATGTTGTAATCACTCAGGAGAGCTGACAACTCTAGACCAAGAGTAACCAATGCATTAATAAATATTCTGAATGAATAGAGAATTTTGCTCTCACATCATCTCAGTTACTATAATAATACCACCTCTTTACATTCATCATCTACTACTATTAATTTTGTTCTGTGTTACAACCCTTCTGCTATTTTGTGGCATTGAGGCAACTTTGTTGCAAACAGATAATTTAGAAATCCTTTGTATTATTTGAAATTAAATATCTATCACCTCCTAGTTTATTCATAATAATTGCAATGCTGTAAATATTACAACAATAAAGATATTGTTATCTGATCTTATCAAAGTGAAACCTAGCTGAAATATTTGTATGCTATGTTGGCAATATCTTCTATATATAAATTATTTACGTTATATGAATTGTACATACAATGTTCATACTATTTTGCAGATGTTTTTTGTATCATTCTAAACTTTCTAGTTTTTTTAAATACATAAATTTCAAACTGTGGTATAAATAATATAAAACTATAACAATTATATTTTTTATTACCCCATCCATCAATATATACTTGCAGGATACCAACAAAAAGATGAAATTTTTTGTCTCAAAAAGAATAAAACAGAAAAGATAAAACAAATAAACAAAAAAATAAACATAGATTATGATGTTTTCTTACCCACAATCTGCAAAGAACCTATAATAGTATATATATATTTAATCATTTAAAAATCACT
>NW_028234403.1:46773957-46781457 GCF_977035675.1 Penaeus japonicus
TGAAAACGCGTGTTCAGATGACCCTACAAATTAATTTGAAAAATGAGTCGAATAAGCTACAGTTAAACACCTTGGAAAGTAAACTACACATAAAATGCCCTTGATTGTAGTAGAAGTGTTGCAAGAAAACAGACAGAATAGGTTAAACAACTAGGAGTCTGCCAAGAAATATCGAGAAGTCAATATCATCTTAAATAAATCAGCCAAAGTTGGATAAACAAAGTGTGAGGACATCGAAACCTGTTGACAAGTCAACACAATGGCTCCCTTTAGTATTGTGAAGCAACGTTAGATAGAGTGGAAGCCAAAATATTTTTGTGGAAGATAGAGCAGGGAAATGCTCAAAGACAGGGATGTAACTGACAGATGGAGGCTATATTATGAAGACCTGTACAGTATATATACACACGCAAACATTTCATACGATTGAACAAACCATTAATCAAGAAAATGAAGATGAAGTACCTGTAAGAAGAAATTGAAATAGCATTAAAAAGTTGAAAATTGTTAGATTTAGAAATAAAAAAGTTTAGTTAAGCCCCCCGAAACGCGGGTCCATTTTCTTTGACATACGTGATGTCCCCCATGTTCCACAAATATTTGATGTTTTTATTTTTCACGCTTATTTACTACAAGAAAGACATGTTTAGTTTATGTTACACCATTTATCTGGTGTATTTATTTCCAATATGGAGACTATATATTTCAACTGCATTGAAACTGAAGTGTAAATCATTTTACATCAATATTATTTTCTGAATAAATTAGCAGACGCACAAGAACACCACGTGTTTAAATGTCCAGCCCAAACAATATCATTATTTACTGCACGAATGTGTCAAGAAAACCTCACAAAAATAAATAAGTCCTCTGGTACTGACGGAATTCCAGTAGAACTTAATTAAAAGTATTTGATATGTGGTTAAGATCTCAAGACTGGCCAACCACATGAACTATCATATTACTTAAGAGAAGAACCTCCCGTAAATATGAAGTTCTGTTGTACCTCCTGCTTAATTGAATGAAACCAATAATCGAACAAAAACTAGATAATAATTTCAGTGGTACAGTGAAGGTCAACAGAAAAAAGATGCATTGAAGATTTACCGATAGACTTAGCAGGACAGCCTCGAAATATGGAATGCAAATAAATGCAGAGAAAAGCATAATAATTATCAAAGCTAAGCACGACGTGAAACGTAACCAGCCATGATATCCTTCGCAAAGGAAACGCCTTGTTGTGGCGCGGGGGCTTGAACTCCTCCCTCGGACGAGCCTGCTCCGGATCTGGCCGGTCTCTTCCTCCCGTTGAGGTGGCTCTTCTCCGAAGAGGGATGACTTAGCGTTCCTAGGTGCTGATCTAGTAGGTGGGGTTCCCCTAGGGGGACTCACACCTGTCCACGTGTTTGCTGTGCATGGCTCCCCTGTGTGCTGGGAGACAGGAGTCCTGGAGGTTGAGCGATGCCGTGTATGAGTACGCCCTGCGGCTAGCAACACGTCTATTTGGTCCTCTATTCCTGATCTCGACTTGGTTAGGTTAATCAGCTGGTCTTTCTTTTGAGCTAGGCTAGGGTCAAGCAGCCCCTGTCTTGCAGGCAATCATATGGTCCCATGATATCAAATGAAAGACTCGAACAAGCAAACTCTTAATACTTATGAAGTTAGATCAGTAACAGACCTAGTCAGTCGAAGAAATTGAAATGCGCATCGCAATAGCTACAGCAGTGTTAGTAAAACTGAATGCCATCATGAACAAATATAATGTATCCGAGACAGAGATAAAATTTATAAGGGCACTTGATTAATCCATTAAGAATTATGGATGCGGGTCATGTACATGAAATGCTGAGTCAAAAGGGAGGACATTTTTACAATGTTTACAACTATCTCTAGAGATGAGAGAGAGAGAGAGAGAGAGTGAGAGTGAGAGAGAGAGAGATTGACAGGGAGATGGAGAGCTAACTAAAGGCGTTATCTGCAGCATCCTTATCTGCAATAACTGGCAATCACTCACATCAAATCAGTTCGGTTTAGAGAGATTTGCGAAGACGTCGCCTCGCCTGGGACATATGCACGAAGTGGGCCGACCTCTGTCAGCTGTAAGTGCTGACTCATCTGATCATCATAACTGAATGCTTACTGTTGTGGTCGGATTGCCTGTAGGTGCTCCAGTTGCCAGGTGGCAAGCAACAGGCATAGCCGTCTAACCAGCCCAGCAGCTGTTGTCTCTGGGCCCTGCTTGAGGAAGCGAATGTGCTCGCACTCCATCAGGTAGTGCTCTAATTTGGCCTCCGGTGCGCCACAATATTCACAGCACCGCTTATCATGCCCAATGGTGGGTAAAATTTGCCATGCACAAGGTTAGCCTATTCTCAGTCTGTGAAGGCTGACTTCAGCACACCTTGGTATTCTGGGGGAGAGTATCAGCGACTCATAGCCTGTGGCATCTGAGTACCAGTTGGCCGAGGGGAGGTTCTCACTTCCTCTCTATGTTGCTGCAGGTCACCGACCTGTCCTACAGCCATCATTTTACGCTTTAGCAGTTCCTGGCTAGGATGCACCACAAGATTACTCAAGGGTTTCTTTCTGCCTTCCTCTACCAACCTGTCAGCTAAGTTGTTCCCTTTAACCCTCTCTGGACGGGTGGTACAGCATGTGTACCGCGCATTCAAAAGCCCAGTGGCCGGGCGGCACAGTATTGTGCCAGCCATTCAATTGATTTAGGCCTAATAATTCGAACGCCCCGGCATTTGGACATTCAAGGCTAGAATTCCCCCGTCGGGGATGGGTTAATATCAACATGGCTTGGAATCCAGTTGATGACAATACGTCTACCCTGATCCAAGATTCTCTGAGCAATGGTTTGAATCGTGGTCAAAAGATAAATGTTATCAACGGGCGTGCTTTGTTGCAGGCTGTCAATGGCGGCCCTGGAATCTGTATGTATGACAACATGCCCGTCCATCTGGGCTAGGGCTCCCATAATAGTGACTGCCTCTGCCTGGAGCGAGGAGGCAGTGTCAGATACCCGCATAGTTCTCGTTGTACCCCTTGCCTGCAGTGCAGGTGACGGGGTCTACAGAACCATCATGAAGTAGGTTTTACTATCCGGTGGAGTGATTGCTGCGATATTTCTCTCCACCTCATCCCTTAATAGAGGTGGTGAGTACTGTGTCTTTCTCCTTAATAGGCTCATGACAGAAAACTCTATAAAGGATTGTGCCCATGGCGGGACTGTGACATAAGCAGGGTGGGGGAGGTCCTCGGTCCGGTCTAGGAGATATTTAATCTCAGAGTGGAAGGTGAGGTTCTCATCAAGCCATATCCTCAAGGATTGGTAGATATGAACCCACTCTAGCTCTAACCCTTGGACTTGCAGTCTTTGGTTGCGGACATCGTGTTTCAGTGCCATTGCCTTCGGTTTGGCTGCTGATATCATAAGCCCGACTCTGCAGCATTCCTCAGACATAAGGTCCAGACAACACTGGGCCTTTCTACTTAGGTTCTCATTTCGTCTCCCAGCAGAGATAATTGCAAGATCATGAGGGTGTTAAATAGAGCCGGGCTAAGGACCCTCCTAGTGGAATGCCATTCTCCAAGGGCAAATGCCTGGAAAGGTGACCTTGGAACTTGACTCTGGTAGTTCTGTTCCTAAAAATAGTCATGAATCCAGGCAAGCAGTCTGCCTTTGATTCCCTTGTGGATCAGGATCTCCTGAATGGCGAGCGGGCTCGCCAGTTCAAAAGCCTTCTCCAGGTCCAGGAAGACAATGACAGAGCTGGTGTTGCTGGCAGTGCTCAGTAAGGTGGCCATGCTGTGAGCAGTGCTCTTAACCCTTGTGAACCCAGGTAGGTGTTCATGTGGAGGTCCCAACTTCCATTGGAGCCGATTCAGTACCATTTTCACTGCCGTCTTTCCCAGACAGCCGCCTGGCTCCTTTGGTTTAGGGATGGGAACTATGTCAGCCCTATTCCAGCACTGTGGTAGCGAGGAGGTCTCCCAGGACTTGTTGATGAGATGCAAGAATGCAAGCTCACCTTCATGTCCTATGTGGGAAATGATGGGGTAGGAGATCCCATCAGAACCCGGGGCTGACTGGGAACTGGTCTTATATGTCCGCCGTAATTCTCTCAGAGAGAACATGGCATCTAGGTTATCAGGCTCGACAGCCTTTCCTCTGATGAGGGCATGCCTGCCTGGAAGCAATTCCTCTTGGCATGTCCTCAACTCTGCTGGTAGGCTGACGCTACTTGTTCTAGCAGAGAACTTGAGTACCAGTCTCTCCGCCTCCGACCGCGGGTCATGGTCGGTCTTTCTGGAGGCTGAGCAATTTGTGGCCCGTCTGATACGATTCCACAGTTCTGAAAGGGAGGTTTGGTGGCCAAAGGACTCTCACCACTCCAGCCACTTTTCCTGCTTTACCCTCTTAGTAGTTTCCTGAGCATTCCTGAGAGCCTCTCTCAAATGAGTGTGGTTCTCAGGGGTTCTCTGTCTGTGGAAGTGTCTTCTGCACATATTGATTCTGTGGTTGACCTCCTTAATCTCATCATTGTAGTACCAGGTGTCTTTGAAACACCTAGACCACGGACGAGTTTTGGAGATGGGCACTGAGGCTGCCTAGTCTATGGCATTTACTAGTCTGGCCTCAAGTATATCCACATTATCTTTAAGTGAGAAGTCACTGGTTCTGAGGCACCTGGCCGGGGCCTCCTGGAAAGCTTTCCAGTTGGCCCTGTCCACCTTCCATCAAGGATTGTGCCGGGGCATGGGTGCCGGGCCAGTGTCCATGATGGTGGTGACTATCCCATAGTGATCGCTTGTAGCAGTGTTGTCCACAGACCCACTAATTCTCTAGACCAGAGCCGCAGTGACAAAGGTAAGGTCAAGGACCCCCCCACCAACATGTGTAGGCTGCTGGCTGTTGAGAAGAGCAAACTCAGGGCATGGCTCAAGCACGTCGGCTATGTGGTATGTATGTGGCTATGTGCATCATGACTCCGAGTGGGAGCCAAGATGAGGTGGTGGGCATTGAAGTCTCCCCTATGAGAATTGGGTCATGTGCTGCAGCAGCACAGACTTCACTAATAACTAGGCTCCTACAGCTTGGCCTGCTTTGCACATTGTACAGGTTGAGGGGACCCCTGGCCAAATGGATCTTAAAGGCAAGGAATTTGACGCCTTCTCCACACTGCACAGGTTGGCAATCAAGGAGCAGGGAATAGTCGACTTCACAAGGGTAATCAAACCTCTGGTGACTTGTGTACTCGGCAGCACAAACGGACGAAATCCCGTGAAACGAACAGATTCCCCTGTTAAAGTCTCCTGGAGCATGACGTCAGTGTTCTGAGATCGCACGATCGCATGGAGAAGGGTATTCCTTAAGGAAAAGCTGCTGATATTCCACTGCAGTATGCTTAAATAAGAAACCATTGTACTAATCCGAGTCCATTAAGTCTGTGTCGTCAACGACGTCGACATAATCAGTCAGTGTCCGATGCCCCAGTGTGGGTAACTCCTTGGTAAGTTCCTCACTGAGCATGATTTCCTCACTTGATTCGTCACTGTTGTCAGGACAAGTCGAGCCATTAGTAGGGTTGGGTCTCCTGGGAGGTGGAGAACCCCTGGTTGCCTTGACCTTCACTCTGGATAGTCATGGCTTCCTCACCCTTTGGGGTTTGGGTGCAAGCTCTGCCAGTGTGGTCTTAGCTGCAGGTTGGGTGGGGAGACCTAGGGGTTTGTGGGAAGAGGTGTCTCGCCCTGAGTTGGAGTGGGTTTTGAGACCATAGGACTCATCTCCCTCTACTTCAGAGCAGCAACAGTCTGAGTCATTGCCGTCATGGCGACCTTGACTGCCTTCCATCTCCTTACTGGTCCTCCCCAATGCTGTCGCAACTGCTGTGATGACTGTCGTCAGCAGGAGCATCAAGTACTTCTCTGTAAACAGAGTTGGTCTCTCTGCTCTTGGGGTAGACTTTGTGGTGTTCCCAGACCCCTTCCGGATCTGTTTCTGTCCTGGAACTCCCACCAGAGCCGGAAACTCCTTTTTGTTGGAGGTGTCCGGTGGTGGTTTCACTTTGGGTGGTGCGTCCTTCCTCTTAGGAGGGGGGGGGGGAGCCCTTATCCTTTTGCTCTGCCCCCAGACATAAGTGCCTGGAGGGGCGGGAACAAAGTCTGGTCAGCTTTGCAACGACCTCTTGCCACTGAAGAGCCTCTTTCTTGTAACAGCCGAGGCTCCAGGTGTGGTGCTTTTTGTGGCAGTTGAGACACTTTGCAGTGGTGTCCCACGTGCTCTCCTTGTGTGCTTTGAGGCACACTTCTGTACTGTGTGCCTGACAACAGACACCACACTTTGGCTTTACAGAGCAAGTGACTTGGTGGTGCCTGTACCTCTGGCAAGTGAAGCAGCGGAGCGGGTCAGGAACTATGTCCTGAGGCTGTAGGAGCCCCAGTTGCCAAGGTCTAGGGATGCAACTGGGGCTCCCTTCAAAGTGACCAAGACTTGCCTGGTTGGGTGCTTCCCTTTGGAGAGTCGGGAAGCTCCCACCACCTTGGGATGAGACATGATGACCTCAAGGTCATACATAAGAGGGAAGCCAAGAAGCACCATCTTGAACTTCCTCTCTTCGGGAGTCAGACCCAACAGGCTCACTTTCCGCCCATCCAAAAGCTTGTCTGTCTCCTGGAGGAAGGTGAGAGTAGCTTGGTCCCTCGGTACGATTATCATGCCATTGTCTGTGGCAATTCTAATCGTCAGACGGCAGTGTTTCTGGTTTTCCAGAGCCTATACCATCTGGTAAGCGTTGTCGAAGCCTTCCTCTTACTTCATTGTTACATAAATTTTGTAAACCACCATTAAAATAATCTTTAAATGGTTGAATGAGACTACATAAAATAAAAATCAGGAATTATTTGGCATTTTCGCCATTCGGCGATGGTTCGCGCCCTATTGGATAGGTTGGTATGCGTGTGTGGGTGGAGCTCTTTGGCAATAGAACTTGAAATATGGCAGCAAGCGATCGCAAGATTTAGCAATTATTGCAGATTAGGACGCTGCAGATAACGGCTCTAGATTTCATTTTGCTTTAATTGATGAATCATGGAATTCAATATTTGCACAGATAAGATCTATTTACTGATTGCTAATCTGCACAACTGCAATTTGAGGTAAAAAAAAATTCATGCTTAAAGTAGCATGAGAATATATTGAACTTCACCTCACATGCCAATATGAATCAATGAAAGCAAACTAGAAATAATGTATTTGTTGAGGTAATATTTTCTCTCGCATCAAATTAAATCACTTATATTATTTGACATAAACTGTCCTTTGTCTGAATGTCCTTTGAATTTAAAAGTATTTTAGAGGAAGAAGCAAATATTTTAAAGATTATTTTTTAAAGGAGCGCTACGGAGTCATGAATCCCTCTTTGACCGTGACGGCTGGTTTTGTTCGAGCGGTACGACACTCGCTGTCGTACGCCCGACAGTGCCTATCCTCCA
>NW_028234403.1:46796457-46803957 GCF_977035675.1 Penaeus japonicus
TCATATAGCCTCTTATTCATACAGAGGGGTTCTACATCTACATTAATCGCCTGGTCCTCCTATGGTGGCATTTTGGAGGATGTCTGAAACGAATGACACAAGTCCTGCAAGCCATAATATTCTATATAATTTTTCAGCTCCTTCATATATCCTCGTTTGCCTTGTCTATAAAAAGTCCTGATGTTATTAAGACCACTGACCATATCTTTCACTTATTTCTTTCCACTATTCCCTCTCCTGAGCCTGACGGATGCTATGACATTAATCTCGCTTACTCTCTGTGCAATACTTTGCAATCCTATCTCTATTCTCATTATGTCTATCCTAGCATTCTTTTGACACCCGAGGATAATACGCATAGCTTCATTCTGCATGGTTTCAAGCCCTCGGAGCCTCCCTTGACAAGCTATAGAAAGTACTGGTGCTACATAATCCATCAGAGCTCTTATTGTAGTAATGTAGACTAGCCTCAGCAGAGGCACCCAGGCTCCTATCTCGCGACAAGCAAGTGTCCTGAGCGGCCACAGTCGAGCCTTGCACTGCGTTAGTACGTGATTTACTTAAGCATCCTTGCTTGAAGCAGTGAAGCCAATGTACATGCCCAGATATTTATATGTCGACACCTTCTCCACTGTTTTGTTGTTTAGGGTAAGCGGCTCGTTACCTCTTTGTTTACTCTGAAACTTCGTCTTTTCTTCATTAATAACCAGTCCCAATGTTTGAGCAAGAATAGTAAATCTGTCCAGCGATATTTGTAAACGGCGTTGAGTGGTCCCTTTATCAATATATCATCTGCATATATGATTGGCTGAACGCCCTTAGGATATTCCACTGAAGCTATTCTGTTCATTAGTACATTAAAGAGCATTGGGCTTAAAACACCCCCCTGTAGAGTACTAAGCTCAAAACTTTTCTCCTCCGAAAGACAGCCTTGAAACCATACACAAGCTTTCCTCTCTACCAGATAGTCACCAATCCATCTCAGCAACTTCCCTGTTACACCATATATGGCAATTCATATAGAATCACTTCCCCATTAGTTTTATCAAAATCTCCCTGTAAATATCTATAAAAAACTCTACACTTTTATGCACCATTGGATAAACACTGAATTACACAGTTTGATGTCCCTTTCTCTTCATAAAGCCGTACAAATTACAAGACAGTTTATCTTCAATCATGTACATTAGTCTATTTAATAATATTCGCGCCATCATTTTACATATACAGGAAGTCAGAAATACAGGTCTGTAACCCCCAGCTGATTTTGGAATAGGTATTATATTAGCTTTCTTCCAGGCCTTTTGTAATCTACCCTCCGCGTAGCTCATGTTGAATAGGTCAGTTAGAGGGTTGTTCGTCTTGCTTACTAATGAGTTGAGAATATATGTCACTCCATCTCCCCCTGGTGAAGTGCTTTTCCCTCTTTTAACAGCATTTAGAAGTTCGTGTGTAATTATTGGCTGACAGATACTGCAGTAATGTTTACGGATGAAACAATCTGCCCCTATCTTTCGGCTTTCCATGCAAACAAAGCGTCACGAGTGCTTTGTGGTAATGAAACCAGAGAAGATGCTTTTGCCCATTTCTCAATATATTTGTTTGCCTCCTCCTCTGGGTGTAGGTGACCGATGAGGTCATTTGTTTTTTAGACTTTTACTTTCCTCAATATTTTGTGCAAACTCTGACCAACACTTTTCTCTTACTTCCCTTTTTTTCTCCCCACATATCTTTAATATTTTAAGTAGTATGTCCTTACCTTCTTTCCGCCTGCCTCTTTTAGCTCACTCCCTGTGTGCCATCCTCAACATTTGTGTCCACCCTTTAATTGTCTTATCACTGCAGTATCTATTTTTTCCGTGCGCCGTGTTTCTTCTCATTTCTGTGTGACTTAGCCTTTGTAGGTAAACATCTTTCTATCACACTTAACAAATCCTCGCTGAACCTATCTAAACTTAGGGGTGTGTAATATCTGTACCAGCCCTCCATATTGTAAATAAACAGTTCTCTTTCTCTTGTGTCTAAAGCAAACCTTTTTCTTTTGAATTTAACTTGTTTTTTTTACCTAAAGCTAACTTAATATACAATGCCAAATGATCACTAAGTAGTTCACTTACTACTTCACATTCTCCTTGAATCCCCTGACCGCCAAGCAGACAGGCGTAATCAAGTCGTCCACCCTTGATGTGTGTTGCCTCTTTACTACCCAGCAAGCATGTCTCAGGCCTATCTTTGAGAAATTGGTAAAATATGATACCGTTATCATTGATTTTGCCCTAGCATTAAAGTCACCCACTTTCAGAGTCGAGTCAGAGTACATGCAACCTGGTAGGTATCTGAGATCAAAGCATCTCCCAGAGATGTATAAGTTTGCAATATATACTTCCCTTTCTTGTAAATACAGCTTCACACATACACTTTCAATACTTTTACTTCTACATGGCATCTCTAGCAGTTCAGAAGGTATTGCACTTTTGACGTAAGTAGACACTCCCCGTGTTCGGTCTCCGGAATTAAGATGGTATGCTCTATAACCATTGAGTAAGAGTGTCATATTTTATGTTTCCTGGAGACAAATTACGTCTATGTCATTTTTCAACACGAAATAGCGGACGTCTGTTACTCTAGTAAGTAAACTACTCACATTCCACGACATTATCTTAATATTATCACAATCCATCAGACCTTGATGGTTTCCTTATATTTGGCAAACAGTTCCTGGATGTTTGCCCACTCCTCCTGAACTAACTACCACTTTCTCAGAAGCTTATCCTTTTCAGCGTCTTTGCACGTAAGTAACAATGATGTTGTTCCCTCCACTATACTCGGTTTTATTTTTCTTTCTTTGCCCTTAATCGTAATTTTAGTTTTTGTGTTCTTCTTAACCACCAAAGTATTGTTGTCTTTCTGTGAGATTTCTTGCGCGGGAGTTTCTTCCTCAGCCTTTTGTCCCTTTTTGTTGCACTATCGCACCACTATCCATCTTATTTGCAATTTTTTTTTCCAATCTGCATCCATCCTTCTGCACTGATCACAATGGCAGTTTTTGGTCGGAGATTGGATCCGTCTTTTGGGTCAGTCCTTTTGCCTTTTCCTCGGTTTTATGGGAAGCCTTGCCTTGCATGATTGAGCCTCAGCATTGTGCAAGCATTGCCCACTCTTGCTTTTACATGAAGGACATTTCACAAGATTCTGGGAATAACAGCCTTCTTCCGCCCTTCCCACTGCCACTAACTTCATCCACGAGAATTGCCTTGTTGTCTTTCATATCGTTGTCCTTCAGTCTTTTTTCCTCTCTTTGAAAGTCGCTTTCCGTTTCACTGGAGTTTTCACTCTTGCTGTCATTTCTGGGTCGCTAGATGCCCGTCCCATCACCATTCCCTGGAGTTCCGTTTGTGCAGTCCATTTTGTCAGATGCCGGGTCAGAATCCAGGGAGACCGATGTAGCAACGGGGGCCATGTTGACACCTGGCGACCTGATGCCAGTCCGCGAAGCAACTGAGAGTTTCGCTGTGGTCGCCAGCGAATACGCTAGGGCACTATGCAATATATTCACATAGCCTTGAAAAAAAAAAAATCATATACAAGAGATGCATAAAATTTGGTGGAGGGCCCAAGGCCCCTCACCCGCTCCCTGTCCAAGGACTAAGAAGGGGGGGGGGGGGGAGTAAACACAGGATTTGGGGAATCTTTCACGATTGAGGACAGCACTAGGAACACGTACTACTTTTATGAGTGATACAACACAATTGAGAGAGAGAGAGAGAGAGAGAGAAAGAGAAAGAGAAAGAGAAAGAGAAAGAGAAAGAGAAAGAGAAAGAGAAAGAGAAAGAGAAAAAGAAGAGAAAGAGAGAGAGAGAGAGAGAGAGAGAGAGAGAGAGAGAGAGAGAGAGAGAGAGAGAGAGAGAGAGAGAGAGAGAGAGAGAGAGAGAGAGAGAGTATGGCGGTTAAATTCGTCGCAACCCATGTAGGCGCTGCTGAAGTGGGCATATATCTTTTCGCGACCTTGTTGCGCGAGAATGTCATTTCTCCCTCTGCAGCCTTGCCATCGGGGCAGGTCTCATGACCTCGGCAGGATATCCTTCGCGGGGCCGGGGCGGTCGAAGTCTTGAGTCCCTCGCTTGGCCTCGCCGTTTCCCAGCAAGGCCTCCACCGTAATCATCCTTAGTAGCATCACTGTATAACTGTCTGCAACGAGTAAATTTATACTAATAATTATTTGTTTCCCTGCTCTATCCAGTTATTTGTAAGGTGTTCTGAACAAATCAAGAGAGCACCTTTTACTAAGAGAGAGAGAGAGAGAGAGAGAGAGAGAGAGAGAGAGAGAGAGAGAGAGAGAGAGAGAGAGAGAGAGAGAGAGAGAGAGAGAGAGAGAGAGAGAGAGAGTGAGCGAGAGTGAGAGAAGAGATAGAGAGAGATATAAGAGAGAGAGAGAGGCAGAAAGAGATAGAAAGATTAGAGAAAAAGAGCGAGATAAGAGAGAGAGAAAGGCAGAAAGAGAGAGAAAGATAAGAGAAAGAGAGAGACAGTAACATCGATAACACTGTTCGTTCTCGCGATCTTGAAATTGCACGCACGCACACACACGTACACGCCCACATACACACACCTGTCTCCCTCTGCTTATCCCTGTCTTTGCCCCCTGGGAATATCAAGCGACCGGACACGACTTATCAGTAGCTTTCGTCGGGTGCGCCAGCCTGGCGCACCGCTGACATTAGGATGAAAAGAAAAAAATGGGAAAGGGAAGCGGTTGCTTAATAAGCGCCGTACACTTTTACGTAATTGTTTTCACACACTTTTATTATCTTTTAGACATTGAGCAACACTAGATCTAGCATGCGCA
Source organism: Penaeus japonicus (assembly GCF_977035675.1). Taxonomy (NCBI): domain Eukaryota; kingdom Metazoa; phylum Arthropoda; class Malacostraca; order Decapoda; family Penaeidae; genus Penaeus; species Penaeus japonicus. The sequence goes on from NW_028234403.1 coordinate 46,801,304, forward strand.
AACTAACAACACTTCATTTCAGTTCTGTGCCTTCTGTAGTATCAGTTTTGACGATGTCGATCTTCCTTCCTCGAGGCTAACATTCCCTTCCCTTTGACCACGCCAGGTCAACTGAACTCACGGCGCCGTCGGTCCCTGGAGCTCGGGCCATAAGTACTAACACTTGACCAATACACTGGAACCCACACTACCTTTCCTAGGTGTAAGGCATTGGTATTACTTCTTGCGTGACCCTAAATGCCATTGGATTTAGCTCTGAATGTTGTTTTACAAAAAGCACTTTTATTAGGAACTGTGATCCAGTCTTTGTATGTATCATCTTGCAGTCACTGCTTTCGGAATTTTTGTGTATGTGCTTTGGTTAACTTGCTTAACCATTTCTGAAAGAATTATTATTAGTCTAACTTAAAGAGAAATGTATTCACATTTAGTAGTACTCGCACAACGGCAGCACCAGCCTGTATCATTCCATTACAAGTCGTAGGCCTCTCCCAATTTTTCTAGTCATTCCGGTCTTGTGGTCTCTGTTTATAGTTTAGGCCTCCGAATTTCGCATGAGCCTTTCCATTCCTCTCTAATCACTTAATTATTTTTTTCTCAAGTAATTTGGTCGTAGTCCATCTTTCTGATCCACATTTTATGACGGGGGGACATAATGACAGAGAATCTCGTAATAGAATACTATTTGTACCAAAGGCACTCCAACTTAGCCTAATTTATCGTTTTATCCCAGCTTCACAGGATGAAATTATCTGCATGATTCGCCTAAGGTATATACTGTATATACTCGTTCACTGCTTCTAGCACATCGCCTTGAACTTGCATTTTCTTAAGTGAGGCTCGACTGTTGAACATGACTTCCTGTTAATCTTAAGCCCAACCGTCAGACTACCCCTATTTAAATCGCTTAATAAGTGTTGTAGTTAATTTGTTGACTTGCTGAAAAGAACAATGTTATCTGCAAATTTTACATTACTTTAGTGGCAAGCGATAAACAGCTTTGGTGAGATGATAGCGCCCTGCTCAACACGGTTTGCGGATTGCTTCTCATAACGCCGAGTCGAGTGCCTAAATTCGTTTGTTTTCTCTACTATATGAGTGTGTGTGAACGTAGTCTGTTGTTGAGAATACACAGCGAAAGCCTGCCGCTAATGTATTGGAGATGCGGTGTATGATGATTCCGTGAAGAGTTTGTGAATTACTGACAGGAGGCTTATATGTCGGCAATTCTTTGGGTCTTTCGTGTCCCCTTTTGTGTCTTCAAATTACTGTTACGTATTCCATGATTTTGGTTTACCGTTGTTTAGACATTTGTTGATAGTCTCTTCTGCATCTTGTAAGAAATCTGCACCAATGCCACCTTCTCATGTTTTTCCCTTTGAGTGCTTTTTTTCTTCAACCGTAATGTTTGGGGCGTTTCCATATTGTTTTAACCTCCGTTCGTGGTTGGTCGTTAGAGTGCTATAAGTCAGTATAAAGGTCTTCTACTTCTTTGATAATTTCATTCTTTTATATGTCACCTCTCCAATAGCTTTCTTTCCTCCTTACATTTTTTTTTTCCTATTCCAAGCTTGTTTTACATTGTTTTTGATTAAGTAGAAAGCCTATTTTACAAGTGCAGCTTCCTTTATTATCTCATCGAAATGATGGTTAATTTGGTTTATGTGAAGATCATACTCCTGGAGAAGTATCTGTTTTGGATGTTCTTTATGGTGAATTGATGAGTGGCCTATTCCTTTCCCTTCTCAGGTGTCATTTAATTTGACTTCTGGCCATTCTCTGGTCACTATCAGTATACCTTATATATGATACTTTCGTCTTTTACAACGCTGCACCTTATTATAAGGTCAATTTCGTTTTTAATACCGAATGGCGATTTCCATGTCCATTTTCTTACGGAGATTAAAAAAAAAGAAAAAAAAAAAGAAAAAAAAAGAAATAAAAGAGTATTATGGGTTAATTGAGCTTCGACGAATTCTACTAACATTTGTCCTCTCTCATTTCTGGTACCTATTCCGCGGTTCTCCGTCTTCCCTTTTTCCGGTCTTAGCGTTAAAATACATAAACCTGTTGAATACAAACATATTTTTAGACTTTCTGATAAATTCTTTCCTCCAGAAACTTACGTATGTATTATTAACATATATGTACGTCACATTTTCAAGTATGTAATTATGTGACTTCAGGAGAGGACTTAGCATGCTGAGGGTGATAATTCATATCGCTCTCCTGATATGTAAACATTTAACTGTGTATGCTTGTGATTGACCCGCCTTTTATTCTGTATATATTTCAACATGTTGACATAGCTATAAGGTTTTGTAAAATATATGTGAGCCCAAAGAGGGAATAAGATTGGGGTGAGGATAACCTATGTTACCTCATCCTTTTGAGATGTACGTAATCACCTATCTCAATAAAATCGTCAAAGTCAAAGTGTCTCTCTCTCTCTCTCTCTCTCTCTCTCTCTCTCTCTCTCTCTCTCTCTCTCTCTCTCTCTCTCTCTCTCTCTCTCTCTCTCTCTCTCTCTCTCTCTCTCTCTCTCTCTCTCTCTCTCTTGATATGTCCACACACTTTTCGCGTAATCCTAGTGACAAACCAAGAAATCTTTACCACTTCTATTCGATGATGTTATAATGTTAATACCGGTATAG
>NW_028234403.1:46841457-46851457 GCF_977035675.1 Penaeus japonicus
TAGCGCACTATTCTCTATTAACTTTCATTTTTGATATTCACATTAACCATATGGAATATTCAAAATGAATTATGCTTTCTCCTTTTGTTATTCATATCAAATAGATATAAAATAATATAATTCTCAATGAGTTCTTATTTGGTCTATTTTAAATTGTCTCATTAAAATGGCAAATTCGAATTTTATTCATTTCATGTATCATATACATTAGTTAAGCTTAAGTAAGTCACACGTCGAACAAACGCAATAAGCCGTAAAAGACTTTCCCGACATAGAACCAGAGAGCTAGGGTCGCAATAAGACGTTTTGTTTCGCTGTGAATCTTATCCAACGAGTTAATTATTGCAGAAATATTCTTGTCTCGGATAAATTTCATGATCATCATCATTTTTTATTATTTGTATGGTTCTGGTGCGAATTCATACTTTTCGCTTAAGCTATAACTTCGCCGGTCAAACGCAGTTTAGCATAAAACAGCTAAATACAGCTGCAGACGCTATGGGTTGCCGTAAGACGTTTGTACATGCAGTGAGCCAACTATCCGATTGCAGATTGAATGGAATAGTCTCAGTTCGGATCAGTCCCTTATCATTATCATTCGCATATGTCGAGTACAAATTCATAACCATCTACAAGGTTGATATTATCATAATAGCTAATTATCATGTGAGTACTGACATTAAATGTTAATTTCAGTAAAGTGTTTATTTTATTTATTTTTTATTTAGAAGGAATAATTCCATACGAACTTGAAATAACACATCTTGCTCACTCTTACATACATATTCTCACACTCTGTATCACTCACGTTCACTTTCAATCTCGAACTCATTGCTCACTGTAGATGCATGGTCTACCCTTCTTACTTTGCATTAGCTCACCCCACGCTTCTGTTCACAAACACACTTGACACTGAAATTGTGTCATGGCATAAAACTAATGAATTCACTGTAATTCGGTAGAGGACGCTCCACCAACAATATTGTTTTATCGCCCTTAGTTTGCCGGAAGTGAAAGTGGATAGTTATTAGCATCGTATGTCTATAAACTAACAATTATTTTCGTACTCTTGCATCAACCACTTACAATTTTGTTCACAAACATACTTGACACTACGACAGTGTCATGCAATAAAACGAATTAATGAATTCAGATATTAATTCGGTAGGGCGACTCAGTGCCACCCACAATAATTCTTTTATCGCCCTAAGTTCCTTGATATAATAATGTGATAGTTATTTGCACAACTGTTAACTGTATTGTAGCATCCTCTCTTATTTATTCTGAGACTCTCAGTGCTTCAAGTAAACCTTTGACGGTTGCCACTGTTGTCTCCATCTACCTGAGAAGCTTGTAGTTCAAGTTGTCCCTTGTGGGTCGCTGCAAGCAACTCCCCTCTTTATCTATTTTTATTAGAAAAAAATAAAATCAACTTAAAAAACTGCTAAGTCAAAGAAAGAAAAAACTAAGTAAAAAAAAATATATATATATATTGATTTATGCACACACCCCTCCCCCCACTCTCCGTTCGTCTTTTTTTCTTTCTTCCATTGGCCCTGTATGTAAAGGTTATCAAGCAGATATAGGAACGCTAAGAACCACGAAAAGAGGCCCGGAATGCGGTCGCCCAAGACACTACGGTTCGGAAACTCAGCAGTAGCAGACGCCAAAAACGCCCAGAAGAGAGAGCATGGCTGTCATTTCCCAGCAACCAAGAGTGTGGCACCCGTCGAAGAGGACAGCCGTACACCCTCACTTCATAACGTGGAAAGCCCGCCTGCAAAATAACCAAAAAGCAGCAGCCAAGTACAGAAGAATATAGAAAACAAAGAACCGGAATCTGACGTGCCAACATCCAGGACGTTGGACACCGAAAACGCGCCAACGTTGACGCACGGACATCACCGCCAGAGTTCGAGGCTGACCTGAACCATGCAAGGCCGGGTGAAACGTTCGCCCTTCAAGGACGATTTCAACTTAACGGCTTGAGGACAAGACTCCATTGGTGGATACATAAGAAAGTCACGTGGTCAAGATGCTATAAAGACGAGGAAACTATCCATCAAGGAAAACTAGGAATCTATTTATAGCGACCCCGCTGGTCAAATATAAGGCCATGTCAGGTCACTCGGAGTCACTCACCCACTCACTCACACACCTGGACACTCGCCCCTCGGATTCACACTCCGTCAGGGACCACTCTGTCCGGCGGGGAGCGGTCACCTCCCCCGCCGCTGACCCCCGCCTTGCCCGTGAGACACACGCAGCCTAACAGAAGACGTCCGCTAAGCCAAATCAAATCAAGAGAGCACCTTTTACTAAGAGAGAGAGAGAGAGAGAGAGAGAGAGAGAGAGAGAGAGAGAGAGAGAGAGAGAGAGAGAGAGAGAGAGAGAGAGAGAAAGGGAGAGAGCACAAAAGTAAGAGAACTATGGGTTAATAAACTTCAGAAAAGGGATTATAATAATAACAATAATAATGATAATGACGAGAGAGAGGGAGTGAGAGAGAACACAAATGTAAGAGAATTATGGTTAGTAAACTTTAGAAAGGGGATCATGATAATAACAACGATAATGATGATATTGAGAAAGTGAGCGAGAGAGAGAGAGATAAATAGAGAGAGAAAGAGAGAGCACAAAAGTAAGAGAATTATGGGTTAGTAAACTTTAGAAAAGGTATTATAATAATAACAATAATAATGATAATGATTATATTGAGAGAGAGAGAGAGAGAGAGAGAGAGAGAGAGAGAGAGAGAGAGAGAGAGAGAGAGAGAGAGAGAGAGAGAGAGAGAGAGAGAGAGAGAAAGAGATAGATAGATAGATAGATAGATAGATAGATAGATAGATAGAGAGAGAGAGAGAGAGAGAGAGAGAGAGGACAAGAGAGAGAGAGAGAGAGAGCGAGAGCGAGAGAGAGAGAGTTGAGGTGTGGGTAGCTACCTCTACAAATATAATGGTATTTGAAGGCTTAGGGGGAGTAATTCCTTGGACTTGGAGTGAGGTCAGCTCTTCCACCGATGAGCGAGGCGTTGCTCTGTGCTTCCCGAGAGGAGACTCTCTACCACAATGTATGATTTATCTCAGGATATGTGTGAATCACGTATGTGGCATGCGACATTGGAATGCAAAGAAAGAAGTGTTGCATGTGTGCATAGCTCTTGAGAAGGGAAAGGCAAGACAACACAAAGATTATCAGATAGGTGAAGCAACGAGCGTACGTATATGTATATATATATGTGTGTGAGTGCTAAGATGTAACAAATAGAATGATATGGAATAATACATAATACAGAATGCAATAATATAACACACACACACACACACACACACACACACACACACACACACACACACACACACACACATATATATATATATATATATATATATATATATATATATATATATATATATATATATATATATATATATATTAATAGAGAGAGAAAGAGAGAGAAAGAAAGAAAGAGAGAGAGAGGGAGAGGTAGAAAGAGAGAGAGAGAGAGAGAGAGAGAGAGAGAGAGAGAGAGAGAGAGAGAGAGAGAGAGAGAGAGAGAGAGAGAGAGAGAGAAACCAGAAATGGAACTCACAGAAAGAAATGCAAGACGAAATCGATGTTCTCGAGAATTGATCACGAAGCATTGTTGAAGCTCTTGCTCTTCCCCCTCCCCCTCCCCCTCCCTCTCCCCCTCCAAGTCTTTCTTCCTCTCTTCGTTTCGAACTTATTCAAGTCACGAGTCGTCTCCTGGACGGGGTTGTCTCTGGCCTTTCAAGGAGACAAACATTTATTATAATGATGAAATGATGATAGTAATTGTAATGATGATACTGATGATATTAATAATGAATGATTACAATGGTATTGATAATAATGATGATAGCTATGTTAAAAATGAGGATGATATGATGATGATGATGGTGGTGGTAATGAAACTAACAATGAGGATAACGATAATGAGGATAATATTAATGATAATGATGAGAATGATATCACTATTGATGGAAACAATAATCAGTAATAACAATTAAGGTATGATGACCAAAACAATAACAATAATAGTAATAATCATATTTCCAGCAGTAAAAAAGAAAGAAAGAAAGAAAGAAAGAAAAAAAAAACAGATGAGTGCATTCCCTTTTAAGACAACGATCCTACAATTAACGAACGAATATAAAATACTCCTGAACTTCTGAGATGAAACTTCAGTTATATCATGCAGTTATGATTTCATAAATGCCGTTGGGTTATAATTTGTTTCCTAAATACTTTTGGTTAGGAAAACTTTTGCAAAAGTTGTTGGTTATGGCCTTCCGTGAATAGTGTTTGGCTATGGCGATTCATTGAAATGTTGGGAGTATGATTATGTGTTGCTGAGTGTTGAGGTCGACTGTTTCTATGGCAACGATATTAACCTCCGCCAAGGGGGGGGGGGTGATTTTGCGGCCGTTAATTGGTTTATTATTGGTTTCTTGATTAGGTAGGAGGATTACGCTAAAAGTTACCAGCTGATTTATGGGTGGATTGGCCATGGGCCGCTTGATCAAATTTTGGTGGATGTCCCGGATCTGGAATCCAATTAAAGCAGGGGTCTTCAACCTGCCCATTGCCCACGTGCAGCTTGTTTAGCGGAATTTGATTTTGAACACATTATATATATATATATATATATATATATATATATATATATATACATATATATATATATATATATATATATATATATATATATATATATATATGTGCACACACATATGTAGATGATGAATATGAAACCCCATCAACATTATTTGCTGATTTAGATTTTATACAAAGGTACTGAAAAACAAATCAGTGAAGACCAAACATTGCCAGACTTACTACTAAACAGTTTATCAAGACAAACCAAACTGTAGTTCCCATACCCATAAACTCACATAAGAATTAGACATTTAATTCAAACTCTAATTGGTTTGAACTGAACATGAAATGAAACAGTACAAGAAGCATTGTTTACTGATGGATTACGGAAGATGCATTTGCCTTTGTTTTAATCCCTAATTGTTGTCATTTTGGATTCATCTTGGGTGCCCATACAAGCGATTTTCAGTGGATTTCTTCGTATTCTTTAGTATGAAAAGAATACAACTGTGCTTTAATAAATAATAGTAATAATAATAATAAAAAAATAAACGAAACTCTATTATCTGTACTCATATTCAATGTTTACATATATGAATTCTACAAAGTGTTTGCGGGCCGCGCGCTCTTGGGCCATAAAGGCTGAAGGTTCCGGTATAAAAAGGATTCATCGCCAGTGCATTACGGAAAATGGATCTTCTTGGAATTAATCATCTTAAAAGATATGATAGACTTGTGTATTTTGAAACTTGACATTATTTTTGTATTATTTTTTTGAGGGGGGAGGGAGGGCGGCGCCTGTTTCTTTTTATTCTTTTTATCTAATCTCTTTTACGTACTCTTCACCATCATCATCGATACCATCAAGAGCCATTTCCTTCTCAATACTATCGTCTTCATCACCATCACATCATCAACCTTCTCATCACCATTCTCACCCCACCCCCACCCTCTCCCCTCCTCACCATCCCCCCCGCCCCCCACCCTCCTAGCTACCACACCCTCTTCCCTCCTCACCATCCTCCCTCCACCCCCACCCCTCACCACCACACCCTCTCCCCCTCCTCACCCCGCCCCTATCCCCTTCACCATATATCTATCCTCCCCTCTCCTCACCATCCCCCCTCACCACCCTCCAGCAAAAAGAACAACGTTTTCCCCGCGCCATGTTGAGCGAGTTAATAGCACGGGGGGTTCGGTGCGCCTCGGGTCACACGCCCGAGCACCTCGAGAGGTCGCCGAGACACGGTGCCGGCACGATCAGCTGATGTCCACACTCCTCCTCGAGCGATCTCAAGGAGCACTCCAAGGCTGACCTACTTTCCGGAGGTGTTCGGGTCTTCAGTCCTCCTCTTTTCTCTGCCTTGTATTTTCTTCTCGTGTGATTTGGATTAAGGACACGTTATCGTCGTGCGAGTTATTCGGATTGTCAATACCTTATTTGTCTATTTTCCTACCCATTTATATATATATATATATATATATATATATATATATATATATATATATATGTAAATACATGTGTGTGTGTCTGTGTGTGTGTGTGTGTGTATATGTGTATATATATATATATATATATATATATATATATATATATATATATATATATATATATATATATATGGTATATATGAACATACATATGTACATGCAAATCTATGTGATATGCATATACATATATATATATATATATATATATATATTATATATATATATATAATACATATATATGTGTATATTTATGTATACATGTATATATATGTATACATATATATATTATATATATATTATATATATGTATATATATATAGATACATATATATATATATATATATATATATATATACATACATACATACACATAAATGTATATACATATATGTATATATACATATACATGTATATATATGTATATATATATATATATATATATATAAATATGTCTATATATATTTGTATCTATATATATACATATATATATATAGATACATATATATATATATATATATATATATATATATATATATATATATATACATACACATAAATGTATATACATATAATGTTATATATATTATATATATATATATACATACATACATATACATAAATGTTATATATATATATATATATATATATATATATATATATATAAATATGTCTATATATATTTGTATCTATATATATACATATATATATATCAACATCATCACCATCGTCAGCCTATATCATTCCGCTGCAGGATGTAAGCCTATTTCATCCCACCATCTTGTCATTGGTCTTGCCCTTGGTCTCTTTGTGTCGTATATTTCCCCTTCTGTTGTTTTCTTTGTCCACCTGTTGTCCTGTCTCCGATATATATGTCCTACCCACTGCCACTTTTTCTTCTTAATGCTCTTAAGTATATCCTCTGCTTTTGTTTATTGCCTGATCCATGTGTCTCATTTCCTGTCTCTTAAGCTAACTCCTAGCATAAGCCTTTCTATTCCTCTTTGAGTTCTTACTAATTTCCTCTCAAGTACTTTGGTCGTAGTTCATGTTTCTGACTCATATTTTATGACGAGGACACATTGGTCAAAAACCTTTCTCTTTAGACATAGTGGCAGACGACCTCTACTTTTGTTTACTGCCTGATCCATATGGCTCTTTTCTGTCTCTTAAGCTAACACCTAGCATAAGCCTTTCCATTCCTCTTTGAGCACTTACTAATTTCCTCTCAAGTACTTTGGTCACAGTCTATGTTTCTGACCCATATGTTATGATGGGAAGGATACATTGGTAAATTTTTTTTCTCTTTAGACAGTGGCTAACGACATCGTAATATATTCCTATGTGTACCGAAAGCACTCCAACTTAGCCTGATTCGCCCTAGGTATACATACTCGTTTCTGGCTTCTAGTACCTCGCCCTGTATTTGTATTTGCTCAACTGGGGTTCGACTGTTGAACATGACTTTATTTTTTTTCATGTTCATTTTAAGGCCAATCGCCCTATTCAAATCGCTTAGTAATTGTTGTAATTAATTTGCTGACTCACCGAAAAGAACAATGTCATCCCCCATTTTAATCCCTTTCTCCTTCCAATCTAACTTCTTGAATACTTCCTCTAAGCATGCTGTAAACAGCTTCGGTGAGATGGTGTCGCCCTGCCTAACACCCTTTTTTATTGGTATTTTATTGGTTTCTGCGAGCATTTTGATGGTCGATGTACCATCTCTATATATATTCTCAATTAATCGGAAACATATTTGCTCTACTCCTTGTTTACGAATAGCATCTAGTACTGCTGCTATCTGTACCGAGTCGAATGCTTTTTCTTAATCTACAAATGCCATACACAGAGGCTTCCTATATTTGTTTGTTTTTTTCTCTTATTTGGGTTAGTGTGTGGAGATGGTCTGTAATTGTGAATCTGCTGCGGAACCCTGCCTGTTCCCTGGGCTGTTTTGATTCTAATGGATCGGGGTTGCAGGTTGTGATGATTTTTGTGAACAGTTTATAGATTACTGAAAGGAGGCTTATAGTTCGGTAATTCTTTAAGTCTTTTGTGCTCCCCTTTTTTGTGTATTAAAATTATTATTGCGTTTTTCCAAGATTTCGGAGTTTTACCAACACTTAGACATTTGTTAAAAAAATTGCCCAGTTTTACTGCCGCAATCTCTCCTGTATCTTGAATAAGATCAACACTAATGTCATCTTCTCCAGGTGTTTTTCCTCTTTTCATGCCTTTTAATGCCCTTTTTACTTCCTCTACCGCAATGTTTGGAACGTCTGCAATTGTTGTGTCTCCGTATGTGGATTATTGTTTGAGTGGTGTAAGTCGCATTAGAAGTCTTCTATAGCTTTGATGATTTCATTTTTATTTTACGTCACCTCTCCATTGGGTTTCTTTACTGCACACATTTGGTACCGAGTCTTGTTGCCTTCAGACTGGTGCCTAAGAGGAGAGCTTCATTTATTTTTCGTATGTCAAATTTGCGCACATCTTTCTTCTTCTTGTTTATCGTCTTAGTCAGCTCTGCTAATTCTATTTTATTTGTGATTGATGTTATTTCCATATCCCTATGTTGTTTCATATGCTTTTTTGTTTCTACCGAAAGCTTAATGAACTTTTCTTTTTCGTCTTCACCCCCTATTAAAAGTGCAGCTTCCTTTAATATCTCACTGAATTGGTCGTTCATTTGGTCAATGTCAAGATCTTCAAGAGCTGAGTATCTGTTTTGGATGTTAATTCCGTTGTCCTATTCTTAATGTTCATTAGTTTAACGAGAGGCTTCTGTATGAGCTTATTTCGTTCCCTTCTTAGCTGTAATTTAACTTGACTATTTGACTTCAGTCTATGGTCAGTACCAACATTTTATTTATTTGTTACACTTATGAATTGAAGAATATCACCCCTGTTGGTGATTATGAAGCAATTTCGTGTTTAATGCCGGATGGCGATATCCATTTCTATTTCCTCCCGGGTCTTTTTTCGAAGAATGCATTCACAATGTTAAAGGATTGAGCTTCAGCAAATTCTATTAGCGTTTGCCCTCTCTCATTTCCGGTGCCTATTCCATGTTTCCCAACTGAGGTTTCCCCATCTTCCCATATTCCTATCTTGGCATTAAAATCCCCCATAATCATGGTAAAATAGGTTTTTGCTCTGCCGGTAGCTGCTTGCACATCTGCATCACTATGACTGCAGGTAGGAACATATACTTGGATAATTTTTTGGTCATATCTGTCATTTAGTTTCAGTATTACAGAAGCTACTCTTTCGCTCATGCCGTAGACTTCCCTAATATTCTTTTCAAGGCACTTGCAAACTAAGAAACCTACTCCTAATTCTTGTTTGCTATCAAGGGGTTTACTTCTCCAATATAGTAAATGTCCATCGTTTAGTAAGATCTGCTCTTCACCTAGTCTTCTAACTTCAGAAAGTCTACAATATCCCATTTAATAAATGAAAGTTCCTCAAGCAGATCAGATTCTGTTCTCAGAATCCTTATATTGTATATGCAAAGATTCATCATCATGAGGCGGCCTGGGTCTAACCGAATATTTTCAGTATCCTCTGCCCCAGAGCGATCCTGATCCTCACCGTGAGCAGGGGCTCGTTCACTTCTGGGGAATGAGGGCCGTTGTCTTGACTGGGAAATCATATTTAAGGGGGGTGAGGTCGGATACCCCCATCTACCGGCCTTAATTGTAACTTGCTGGAGGGAGTAATTTAGTCAGGAGACAACCATTAATCTCCAATCACACGTTTGAGCTAGTCTCGCATGTTATCAAGAGATCATAGGATCCCTCGATCTAGCTCACTACCTCTCGGTCTACTCCAGTGAGATTTCCAGTGCATTTGTTTTATATATACGTGCAGGGCCTGCGCATAATGC
>NW_028234403.1:46856457-46861457 GCF_977035675.1 Penaeus japonicus
GAGGGAGAGAGAGAGGAAGTAGGAGAGAGGGAGAGAGAGAGGATGTAGGGAAAAGAGAGAGAGAGAGAAGAAGGGTAGAGGGAGAGAGGGAGGAAGTAGGGGAGAGGGAGAGAAAGAGAGGTGAAGTAGGGGTGAGGGGGAGAGAGAAGAAGGGGAGAGGAAGAGAGAGAGGAAGTAGGGGAGAGGGAGAGAGAGAGGGAGGAAGTAGGGGAGAGGGAGAGAGAGAAAAAGGGGAGAGGAAGAGAGAGAGGAAGTAGGGGAGAGGGAGAGAGAGGGAAAGTAAGGGAGAGGGAGAGGAAGAGAGAGAAGAAAGAGAGAGAGAGAGAGAGAGAGAGAGAGAGAGAGAGAGAGAGAGAGAGAGAGAGAGAGAGAGAGAGAGAGAGAGAGAGAGAGAGAGAGAGGAAGGGGAGAGGAAAAGAGAGAGGAAAGGGGAGAGAGAGAGCGAAAGGGAGAAAAGGAGAGAGAGAGCGGGAGAGGGAGAGAAAGAAAGGGGGAAGAGTGAGAGAGGAAGAGGGGGAGAGGAAAGAAAGGGAGGGAGGGAGAAAGAGAGGAAAAGAGTGAGTGAGAGAGAGAGAGAGAGAGAGAGAGAGAGAGAGAGAGAGAGAGAGAGAGAGAGAGAGAGAGAGAGAGAGGGGGGGGGGGGAAGAAGTGGAGAGGGAGAGAGAGAGGAAGAAGGGGAGAGGGAGAAAGAGAGAAAGAAGGGGAGAGGGAGAGAGAAAGGAAGAAGGAAGGAGGGAGAGATAGATGAAGAAGGGGAGAGGGAGAGAGAAATGGAAAAGGAGATGAAAGGGAATAAAGAGAGGAGGGAAAGGGAGAAGGAAAGGAAAGGGAAGAGAGAGGGAGAGTAAGAAGGAGAGAGAGAGAGAGAGAGAGAGAGAGAGAGAGAGAGAGAGAGAGAGAGAGAGAGAGAGAGAGAGAGAGAGAGAGAGTAAAGGGTAAAGAGGAGAGGGGGAGGGAGTGCGACCAGCCATCCTTGCCCAGTTGTGACCCGCGGTAGAAGAACACAGACGTTCTCTGCTTCTGCAATTCATTGGGTGGCCCGATAATACACTTGCTTCCAGCCGGTATGGCAGGAGGTCAGAGCTGTGTGCTCTGCTGTTCTGTTCTGATCACTCCTCTCTTCCTTCTCTCTCTCTTAATGTCTGCCTCCTTTACCCTTCCTTATATTTACTGTTAGTATAGCGACACAGACAACCAAGGACCAACTTTCACAACCCCAGGCCATCCGAGCTGACGGTTACAGCTGCAGCGAGGAGCAGGTGCGGCTGGAGGCGGAAAGGGATACAAGAAGCAGGGAATCTCAGGTCACGAGGGAAAGCCTGCTACACAATAATGAATTGATATATTAAATCTTAATTCATATCAACTAGTGGTTTGATTTATAACAATCAGTTGGCCGTAGGGAGAAGGAGAGGAGAGAGAGAGAGAGAGAGAGAGAGAGAGAGAGAGAGAGAGAGAGAGAGAGAGAGAGAGAGAGAGAGAGAGAGAGAGAGAGAGAGAGAGAGAGAGAGAGAGAGAGAGAGAGAGAGGGAGAGAGAGAGAGAGGAGAGAGAGAGGAGAGAGAGGAGAGAGAGAGAGAGAGAGAGAGAGAGAGAGAGAGAGAGAGAGAGAGAGAGAGAGATAGATAGATAGATAGATAGATAGAGAGAGAGAGAGAGAGAGATAGATAGATAGATGTATGTATGTATGTATACACCCAACAAAAGGGGAATCTAACTAGGATCTTACTATGTTCATGTCTGTCTACTCATACTAGAGTAATGAAAGTGAAGTTAAGAGAAAATCCCCTTGATCGCGAGGTGGAATTGGTTCAGAATTCCAAATCTGTACCAGAGCGTTACTATCAAATCTTACATAGACACCGTCTTGTTGGTTTAGTACTGCTTTCTGTCTTAGAATAGCAGACATTCGAGTCCTTGTCAGGGAGATTTGTTATAAATCTGTACCAAAGCATTACAGCATTGTTCCATCTTACACAGAAGCCTCAGTATATCAGGCTCTGTATCTGAATTTCTGAACCAGTTCTACCGAGTACCCACGGGTGATTGTTTGTAAACCTCCGCTATCATTACTCTTGTATGAGTAAATAGGCAATTCCTATGGATAGTATAATCCTAGTTAAACATTTCTTTGGTTGGGTCATGTGGTTTTGTCATTTTTGTTAAGTGTTAATACACTTTAGCTACCTTGCAGTACTTTGATTTTGAATTAATCTAACTGCTTTCAAGCCTCTTTATATTATTCAACGTGGTCTTTGTCATATATTTTTGCGTGTCGGTATGTTACATACCTAATTATCATGGAATGGAAATCACATATTACCATTTTTTCTCACATCTTGTACCTGACATTAACCAAACCATTGAATGTTTCAACTCGAGAAGGCGCAAGAGGCAGGAGCCGAAACGTTGTCCAAGTAAGAAAGCCATCAACTTCTCCAGCCAAGAGTCCTCTCGTTGCCCCACATGCTACTCTCTCTTCATATACACTCAACCCAATAACTCCTCTCCGTTCCCCGCTGATCCATCGCTCCTTTTCCCTGAAGCTCTCGTTTCCTGATGCATCTCCGCCCATCTCGCTGGACGATATTCTTAGTACCTCATTTGTTCTCTTTCCTTGAACAACCTGAGGTAATGCGGACTGTGCAGGGCGTAGGCCGGCGACGATCACTTTAGGGGCAAGCCTGTTATTGTATTATTGTCGTTTGATTTTATTTGATCTTATTTGGTTCGTCCTTTCTCCTCTGTGTATGAATTTTGTTTGGTTGACTTGTTTTCATATTTCTTCTTTCCTTATTTTCTTCATCGTCAGTCAGTTCTGTCTGTTTCTAACTGTCTGTCTGTTTATCTTATCGACAGTCTTTCTATCTATCTATCAATCTCCCTCTCTCTTATTCTCACTCTTATTCTCTCTGTCTATCATAATCGCACACATACAATTTTTTTTCTCACAAGGAAGAATAGCTCTTTCTGTCTGTCTGTCATTCCCCGGAGAATCAACATTTACCACGAAAATAACATATACTCTTACATCATCACTGCCAAATGATAAGAAAGACGAAAGAAGAAAGAAAGAAAGAAAGAAACACACACACGCACACAAAGAAAAAGGAAAATGGACTGTAGCGTTTCCACTTTTCTAATAACAAGTCCGAGCGAGACTGACGCGGTTGAAAATATGACTTTGGACTCGAAAACCTTTTCTTTTGGCTCCTCGTCTGCCGTCTTCTCTCTCTCTCTCTCTCGCTCTCTCTTTCTCTCTCTCTCTCTCTCTCTCTCTCTTTCTCTCTTTCTTTCTTTCCCTCTCTCTCTCTCTATCTATCTCTCCCTCTCTCTCTCTCTCTCTCTCTCTCTCTCTCTCTCTCGCCCCCCCTCCCTCTCTCTCTCTCTCTCTCTCTCTCTCTCTCTCTCTCTCTCTCTCTCTCTCTCTCTCTCTCTCTCTCTCTCCCATGACTGAAGGCATTTGAGTCTGTGGTGTTTGTAGAGCGGAGGTGCAGAGTAAGAGCAGCGAGGGGGTTTTCCTTCTTAAAAAAGTCCGTGAAGTTAAAGTAGTAGTATGATATTGCGTCTAAAAATATATATGTCTGCTAGTCTTTGCTTATATGTGTTTGTTTGTTTGTTTATCTATCTCTCTGTCTGTCCGTTTGTCTCTCTGTCCGGCTTTCTCTCTCTGTCTGGCTTTCTCTCTCTCTCTCTCTCTCTCTCTCTCTCTCTCTCTGTATGTGTAAGACTGACTAAAAGAAAGATGAGTGACTAAAAGAAAGAGAATGAGAAAAAAACACAGAAAACAGAAAGAAAAGGAGACGAAAAATATAATAAAAACAGAAAATGAAAGATAGAAGAAACCCATAAATGAAAGGACGGAAAAAATACAAAAAAAGAAGAAAGAAGAGAGAAAGAAAGAAAACAAGAAAAAGAAAGAGAAAAGAGAGAAAGAAAAAAAAGGAAAGAGAGAGACACCAGAGAGATAGACAGAAAAGAGAGAAAAACACATAAAAAGAGAAAGAGAGAGAGAGAGAGAGAGAGAGAGAGAGAGAGAGAGAGAGAGAGAAAAAAAAAATCGAGAAACAAGGAAGAAGCAGACCCAAGAAAGAGCCGCATGTAACGTGTGTGTGTGTGACCACGCCAACCGATTCCTTCCTCACAGCAAGTTCTCCCACTGAAGATTCCAGCAAGTTGGTCGGACGAAGCACAATCAAAGAGCAAAAGTTTATCGCCGGCGGGCATCTGCGTTCTGGTAGTTGGGAAGAAGGAGGAGAGGTGGGGGGAAAGAGGAGAAGAAGGAGGAGAAAAAAAGAGGAGAAAGAGGAGGAGGGGCGGGGGTAAAAAGGGAGGAGGAGAAGAGGAAAAAGGAGGCAGAGGAGGAGGAGGAGGAGGAGAAGAATAAAAAGGAGGAGGAGAAGAAGAAAAAAATGCAGAGAAGGAGAAGAAGAAGAAGAAAAAAAAAAGGAGGAGAAGAAGGAAAAAGAAGGCGAAGAAGAAGAAGAAGAAAAGGGAGAAGAAGAACAAATAGGAGGAAGAAGAAGAGAAAGAAAAGGAGGAGAGAAAAAGAAAAGAAAAATAGATGTGTATCAAGAAGAAGGCCGATGATTGTTGCTAGCAAACAAAAGTTGTTTGGGTTGGATTCTTTATTTGTGAAATTATGTACCTATTATTTATGTAACAAGATACTCTCGCATCTCCTCCCTCATTCCTTTTGCTCTCGCGTTCAGGATGCTAAGAACAGCTGATTCATCTCGTTTTCGGGTGTGGTGATGACATAAACCATCTGTAAGAAAATAAAACGCAAAATGGCATACTGATTTGTACATGTATATATACATATGACAAAAGAGGACTTGACCCCATTAAAATTGTATAGGTAAAACTGCCAGAGAGAGAGAGAGAGAGAGAGAGAGAGAGAGAGAGAGAGAGAGAGAGAGAGAGAGAGAGAGAGAGAGAGAGAGAGAGAGAGAGAGAGAGAGAGAGAGAGAGAGAGAGAGAGAGAGGGAGAGAGAGAGA
>NW_028234403.1:46886457-46891457 GCF_977035675.1 Penaeus japonicus
TTTTGTGCATAAACGATGATGATCATAATGTTTATCATGATAGTGATGAGGATAATGATGATTACAATGATGATGATGATGATGGTAATAATAACAATAGTAACGATGATAATAATGATAATGATAACAATAATAATAATGATAACAATGATAACGGTGTTGACAAAAATGATGATAATGCCAATGATGACGATAATAACGATAAGAATGGTAATGATGATAATAATGATGATAACAATAATAATGATAGTGATAGTGTTAACAAATATAATGATAATGATAATAATAATGACAGTAATAACAATGATAATGATAATAATGATAATAGTAATGATAATGGTGATAGAAATAATAATCATAACTATAAGAATAATGATAATGGAGATGATGATAATGATAGTATTAATAACAATAATAATAACAATGATAATAATAATGATAATAAGAATGATATTGATAATAATGGTAACGATAATAGTAACAATAATAATAAAAAACATTGATAACAATAATGATGATAGTAACAATGATGATATTGATAATACTAATGGTAATATCAATAACGATAATAATGATAATATAACTAATAATAATGATAATAATGACAATTATAATGATGATAATGACAGTAATAATAATAATAATAATGATGATGCTAATAGTAGCAATAATAATGCTCGGGACAGTGATGATGTTTTTATCAATGATAATGATAATAATGATAATAATAATAAAAATCATCATAACAATTATGATAACTATGATCACGATGATGGTAATGTTAATGATAATGATAAAGATAATATCAATGATGACAATACTACTGATAGTAATAATAATAATGATAATAGAAATAATGATAATAATGATAATGATAGCAATGATAATAATGATAGTGATGATAGTAATGATAACAATAATAATAGTTGCAATGATCTTGATATTGATAATGATAATAACAATGATAGTAACATCAACAACAGCATAACTAATTCTACTACTAGTAATATTTATGATGATAACAATGATGATAACAATGATAATGATAGTAGTAATGATGATAATGGTGGTGATGATGATGATGATGATAAGGATGATGATGATGATGATTGATGATGATGATGATGATGATAATGATGATGATGATAATAGTAATATTAGTAGTGATGACGTGGTGATGTTATAAGTAATGAGGATGATTATAGTAGTAATAAAAATGATATGGATAATAATCATGATATCAATAATGATAGTGATCACGATCTTAAAGATAATGAAGATAATAATAATAAAAATGATATTTATGATGATGATAATAAGGATAAAATAATAGCCATGTTAATAATGATAAAAGTATTAATAATGATAGCAATAATGATAATAATAATGATAATGATAATAATAATAATAATATTAATAATGATAATAATAGTAATAATCACAATAATGATGATGAAAATAATAATAATAATTATAACAGTAATGATGATAATAAAACTAATCATTATAGCAATACTGATAATATTAACAACAATATCAATAATTATAACAGTAATTCTACTACCACTATTGATAACAATCATAATAATAATACTAGCAACAACAACAATAATAATCAAAACAAAATAATGATAGATGATAATAAGAATTATAATGATAGTAATTCTTTCATTCCATCCCAGCTGATAACATGATCCAGGATAAGATGGCCACTCTGCGGGACCTAATCTAGGATCAGGGATAGTTAGGGCTGTGGACTCGAAGGATGGAAGCTCTAGGATGAAAGGGGAACGTCCGGCACGAAGGATTGTAGAAGGGATTTTGTAGTGGTGGTCTACAGAGGGTAGTGTAAGTGGGGACAGAGTAGGGGGGCGGGGGTATGTATAGGTGGGGAATGAGTTCTGGTGGTTGGGTTCTCTTGGTAGGGGGAGGGGAGGGGGGCGGTTCTTGACCAGGATTTGTCGAGTTAGGGGTGTGGGGAATCCTGGCATGTGTATGGATAGTGAGGGGTCCTGTTGGGAAGGGGTGTGTCCGTGTAGGCCTAAAGGTGTTGGAATCGAGTTGGGGCGGAAGGACAGGGGGAAGAGTAATGAACTCGGGACAAAGGAGATAACCGCAGCACGGGATCTTCAGAGGTCCTCTCCTGTGACTGTCTGAAACTGTGGTGAAGCGAACATCCCGCTGGGAGTGCGTCATGCAAGTGAATGAAGCCTTTGAGAAGCATCGAGCTGTGTTTCATTTGCTCCGGGCGGGGCTCTGGCAACTTGCTTCACTCCATCTGATGCAGAGTAGAGCTCAATCGATCTTGAAAGCAAGATATCTCTTGATCATTCCCCTCCGTGGATGGGATTATTTGGTGATTGGTCGTCTTGAGATCACCATGCAACCTCCTATGAATATCTCATAATGTAATATGATTCCGGGAGAGCATGAGGAGGGACACGGCGCACATAAAGGTCAAATCATCTGTAATTCCTTTAGAATCGATGAACTGTATATCTTGAGGAAGGCGCTAAGCTACTCGTTAAATCTGACCAACCCTTTAGATCTTGTTTCTTTTCACTGAAGATTCTGTCACTACAGTATCTTCGTTTTTCTTTTGATCATGTATACAATCGTCTTTAATTAATGCCAGTCGTCTAACAGGCATTAATCAGCGTGCATTCTCTTATATTTCATATTCATTAATTCCGTATTTTACACCCGTCCCCTTGCTTCGGCAGTGTAGTGTCAACAAGATGATAACGTGTTTTCGTATCTGTCAACCACCCAGCTTTTCCTTCGACTCCGAAAGAAACAGAAAACTTTCCGTCTTCATTTTTCTGCCTCCGTGTTCATTCGGACGGCTGATTGGGAGCGGCTGGGACTCGGCGCTGCAACTGGTCTTTTATCATCGTCTGTTAAGGAAGTACAAAAACAGGAAAAAAAAGAAACAAAAGCATGTGTTATCAGAGTTTGAGTCTGAATCGGCAGTTTTGATTTTATTGTGAAGAAAGTTGGTGTGTTTTTCTGATAAGTTCGCATCGTGTTTTATCTTGGAGACTGCAAAGCACTACGGTTTTCGGGATTTTCTGATTTTATAGACTCAGCTTGTATTCGGTAATGTCTCGGAACAAACCATTATTTTCCTTGCTATTCCCTGCATTGATATTTTACCGAAATAGGTAAAAAAAAATGTCAAGACGGAATGAATACACAAATCATAGCTTCATCTGCATAGACCTTTATAAATGCCTTTGTCGTTTCCAGATCCGTAGCCACTGCGTGTACCCCTGCGAGTGCGGCTCCGTGCCAGACTGCCCGCCCGGCGTGCCCGTCATCATGGACGGCTGCGGGTGCTGCTGGCAGTGCGCGCGACAGGAGGGCGAGTCATGCAACGGGGCGACTTTGTGCGACGCCTCACGCAGCCTCACTTGCCTCTACAACAGCACCGCGGATCCCACGGGCACTTGCCAAGGTCGGTCACTTGAGAAAGGGCTTTCCTTAGCATGGGTGTCCACTTGATCCTGACGTATTCATTAATGTACAATTAAATATTCACACAACCAGATCTACGAACACACGTGTGCATGTATATTATGTATTAATACAAAATTTCGCTTTTTTTTTTTTTTTGTTCACACATTGTCCTGTCTTCGATATATATATGTATATATATATGACCTACCCTCTGCCAATTTTTCTTTTAACCATTCTTAAGTATATCATCTCCTTTGGTCTGGTTCCTAATCCATGTTTTTTTTCTGTTTCCTAGCACGAACCTTCCTACTCCTCTCTGAGAACTTACTAATTTTCTCTCAAGTAGTTTATTCATTACCTATGTTTCCGATCCATATGTTATGACAGGGAAGACGCATTGGTTAATAACCTTTATATTTAGAAATAACGTCGGAGAACTTGATAATACATTAATATTCTCGTTCAATACTTCTAGCGCATCGCCCTGGAGCTCGATTATTGAACATGACTTGAGTCGTTTTCCTGTTTTTCTTAAGCCCAACCTTCAGACTTTCCTTTTTCAAAGTGCTCAATAATCATTGTACTTAATTTACTGACTTGCCGAAAAGAACAATACCATCTGCGAATTTTAGATTGCTTAGGTGTTCATCTCCTATTGTAGTCCCTTTCTCCTTCCAATCTATCTTCCTAAATATTCCCTTCCGACGCACTGTAAACATCTTTGGTGAGATGGTATCGCGCTGCCTGACACCTTTTCTAATTGCATAGATTTTGATGTCGCTGCTCCTTCTCAGTATATATCGTCCAAATTCTACAATAGTTCTCCTTTACTCTTTGTTTGCGTTTTGTTTCTAATACTTTCGATTCCTGCACAGAGTTGAATGCGTTTCCGCAATCGACAAATGTCATAAACAGATGCTGCCAATATTCGTCTGTTTTCTCTCCTGTTTGTGTGGTATGTGGATGTGGTTTGTTTTTGAGAATCCACTACGAAAGTCTGCCTATTCCGTTGGTTGTTTTGAATAACGGAGATGCAAGTTATGAATTACTGACAGAAAGCTTATAGGTCCGTTTTTTTTTTTTTTTTTTAGATCTTTTGTGTCCCCACTTTTCCGTAATAGAATTTTAGTTGCGCTTTTCCAAGCTTACGGAATTTTACCGTCGTTTAGAAATTTGTTATAAAGATTGGATGATGGTAGTTTCCCTCTTTTCATGGCTTTTAGTGCCTTTTTTTTTACTCTACTGTAATGTTTTGGGACGTCTCCAATTATTGTTTTAAACTCGCGGTTGGTCGTTACAGTGGTATAAGTCACTATAACGGTCTTTTACTACTTTGATAATTTCATTCTTGTTATATATCACCTCTCCGTTAGGTTTATTTACTCCTTACATTTGAGTTTTCCCTAATACGAATAATTTCTTTGATGTCTAAGAGCAATACGTCTTTTGTTTTTGTATGTCAAATTTGCTCACACATTTTTTCTTCTTGATTATAATCTTCGTTAGTCTGCTAATTCTATTTTAACTTTGATTGATGTTAT
>NW_028234403.1:46901457-46903957 GCF_977035675.1 Penaeus japonicus
CCGCGCTTCCACAGACGACCAACCGCTCCCCGGCGCCCCCCACGACCTGACGCTGGAGGATGAGACGGAGGAAGACCTGGCATGGGCGCGGGTGCTGAGAACCGCCCACGAGAAAGTGTCGAAACAGATAGAGTGGATCGTAAGGTGCAAGTGCAGCCGAACGTGCGAGGCGCCCCCGACTGCTCCTGTCGCCGAGGAGGATCACCGGAGGGCTTCCCGAAGGATGCCGCGAGCGCACACGGCCGACCCCCCGACGTAACACTGCAGGACGCCGAGAACTTAGATGTTGTCGTATCTGTATATAGCTCTGTGCAGGAATACCCTTCCAGATAAACAAACGTGTGTGGCGGTGTTCGGGGGCGAGGAACCCGGTCGATGTACGTGACTTGTGTACTCAAGGAAGGGGAGTTCGTACCTGTGTACACATAGTTTAGGAGTCGATTACTTCACAAATACCCGGAAGCAATATACACAAACGTTATTTATTGGTTGTTATCATACCTTTGTAATTATTTGCCGGTGCCAAATAAATTCACGAAATAGAAAACAAGGAAAGCCGTAGCGAATGTAAACATCTCAAGGCGCACAAGAGAAAGCTCTCATCTACATTCATTACCTGTATATACATAATGAAATGAGTCACAGTCTATCCTTCTCTACCGGCATTTCCTCACTTAATGAGTATTAGTCCTCTGAATGCTGCATTGTGTCTGCCTCATGATTAATCCTCATAGGCAGCACCTCATATGCTGATCAGCCGATGACTAGCCTCAGAAGGGACGAGAGAATGAAGGGATGAGGATAGGGAAAGGAAGGCAAAGAGGTGAAGAAAGTAAAAAGAGGAGGGGAGGGAATGATGAATAAGAGATAAAAAGCACAGGGAAGTGAAGTAAGAGGAAAAAGAGAAGGAGAGAGAAAGAGAGGGAGGAAGAAGCTAAAGTAAAGGAAAAAGAGGAAGAAGTAAAGGAAGAAGAGGAATAATAACAGGAGGAAGAAGAATAAGAATAGGAGGAAGAGGTAAAGGGGGAGGAGGAATAAAATGAGTCGTAGTAGTAGAAATAATGGTAGTAGTGATAGTAGTGGAAGTATTTGATAGTGAAAGTAGTAATAGTAGTTGTGGTTGTTGAAATTGTAGTAATAGTAGTAGCAATTGTAGTAGTAGCAGTAACAGTAGTAGTAGTAGCAGTAGTGGTAGTAGTTATAGTAGTAGTAGTAGGAGGAGGAGGAGAAAGAAGAAGAAAAGGAAGAAGAAAGAGGGGAAAGCAGCAGCAGCAAAATGAAGAAGGGGATGAAGGAGAAAGATAATAAAATAGCAGAATCAAGAGGTAAAAATTCACTCTTGCTACACAGGCAAAATACAAATCAAAAACGGCTTCGGAACTTAAGAAGCGCGGAGTTGCGAAGCCGCGTGAGACCTAGAACAATGTAATTGAAATGAAATTTATTTTGTCTGTATATAGCTATCATGTTTGTTTGTTTTTAGTCGTGCAAAAGCAAAAACACGTGTAGGTTTTGTCAGTCAGTGTTCGCATCACTTCTTCCCTTTACATTTTTCCTCCAAAGTGATTCTCATGATTAGTCGAGACGATATTTCTGTTCATGAGAACTAATCATTTCAGGGAATGGAGTAAAAAGAGAGAGAGAAAAAAAAGATACGGTGATAACGACGACGGTGATAAAGCATGGGTTGAGAGAAGGAATATATGAGGAAGAGGAAGAAGAGCAAGGAAGGAAAGATAGAAGGAAAAAAAAAATAAAATCGGATGTCTTCAGGTGATATGTAAATCTTTGAATAGATCAGAAACGTATTGGCGAGACTGACAAATATTCTTTGTATATAAATGAGAAAATTATCCAACTTCTAACAACTAACATGTGTTGCGTGCTATAAGAGGAGAGAAAAAAGGGGAAAAAAAACGAAAGAAAAAGGAAAGGGATATGGACAAGTAGGGTAAAGTTTCTTAACTGTTTTTGAAAATGGGTGAATAAATTAGAGACTTACTCTTCAGCTATTCAATAGATGATCATACAAGAAGAAGAAGAAAAAGAAAAAATAGATAAAGAAGAGGAAGAAGAAGAAGAAGAAGCAGAAGAAGAAGAAGAAGGTGAGGAGGAGAAGGAGGAGAAAGAAGTAGAAGGAGAATAATAATAATAATAATAATAAGAAGCAGAAGAAGAAGAGGAAGGTGAGGAGGAGCAGGAGGAGATGGAGGAGAAAGAAGTAGAAGGAGAATAAGAATAATAATAAGAAGAAAAAACGAATGAACACGATGATCTCGATACCGCTTGTGTCCCCATGACCAATCGACTGGTCCGAGATGCTGCAACTTGACGGCTGGTAACTCACGTCATCCCTGCAGCCTAGTTTACGTTTAATGTTTATTGTAGTCTCCGTTTGTATGAATAAACTGTTTGTCCTCGCATACATTCAATATTCTTATTCATACGCATGGATACAGACACAAACATATGAATAAGTTGCGTCTCTTGCTCTCTCACA
>NW_028234403.1:46908957-46911457 GCF_977035675.1 Penaeus japonicus
TAATTATTGCTTCGATATGAATTTTGAATCTTTATCATATACAATAAGACCTTCATATCGCTCGACCACGTTACCCCAAATCGTCCCGATTTGGTAAGAAAATTAGATATAACGAAAAGAGAATGCCAAAATCAGCGATACTTAGCAGAGAAAGAGGAGATCCGTGATCAGTGGAGCTCTTGAAAATATACGAAGAGATCAGGAAATGCCGTGGCAACGTCTCGATTATTGCACAAGATCACACGGTTGTGCAATCAGTGCAGGCTTCGAGATGGGCTGCGCTGGTTACAGGATTGACACGTCTGGTTGACATGCCCTTCTGCATCCATCACCATCGTATCTGAAAAACTTTATACACGTAACTAGTGCATACGATAGTTGTAGAGGGGACAGGGTAAAGGGCGTAGGAGTAAAAATTATGCAGATGCATGTTATAAGATAATGGGTAATAATAGTTATGAATTAACTAGCTGAAAATAACATGCAATATAAATTGAACAGATATCAAAAGTATGTATACAATAAGTGCATTGCTAATTATTAACATATTATTATGTCATAATGCTTAAAACGATTAAAAAATTAGCAAGGAAGTTATGCTAAGTTATAGTATATACTCATAAATTGGTATATCCAGTAATGGTAAATATAGTACAAAAAAATCCAAGAGTACGACTTGCGAATAGGCATCGGGTGATGCGGTAACTTGCTCGTAGTGCGATGCAACCAACACGCGACCAAGCTCGAATCATCAGCTGTTGCAAGTCAGGTATCTGTTTAAGATCAGACTGGGGAAAAATCATTAGGAGTCCCGGGCTTCAGGATGAACCCGAGAGTTGCAACAATGCAAGGAGTTGACTGCATCAGGAACCGTATACAGTATAGAATGGTCCTGGTAGTCGACATATGTGGTAGTTACCAGCAGGAACTATCTGCAAGGTATAGCGAAATTAGTACTTCATATTGAAAAAGAATCATATATGCAACAAAATCATATGATTTGGCAATAACAAGAAATAGGAAGTATTTACCTGAATTCATGTTATTTGCTGACAATACTTACGCAGTAGCAGACCGGATTCATCGAGGGATGAACTATGTGAAAAATATGTGTCTGCTTTGATAAGTGATGAGTAATGAAAAAAATGATAAGTTAAGATGTAATTCTTCCATTTACTAACTGAGTCTAGTCCTTCGGGGAGTGAAGGCACGGCATATGAGCCAAGGTCAGTAGCAAATTAGAAAGAACAATGTAAATGTGTATGATGCATGTAAAAAAAATTAATAGCCAAATTACCAACCATATCTAATCCTTAAATAGGCGTGACCGGAAGTCAAGATTTGAGGCAAAGTGGGTAAAAAAATATTATGAATATGCTTATGAAAGAAAAAAAAATAATCCAAATATCAACCGAATCCAGTCCTTCAATTAATTAGAAGGCACGACCTGAGTCAGATTGGATGAGACTGGAAAAAATAAATGTTAATGAGAGCTGAAAGAAAAAATATTATTAATATATCATTGACCTGGCGGTCGTTCCGTTGTGGAAGAGGTGATTTACCTTGATTGACCATGCAAGTGGTCGGTAAGATCATGCGCCAAATTGAACTCGTCCCGTGGGGAAACGCTGTTTTAGCTCGAGAACAAAGATAAATATGATGAATTATTAGACTATGCTAGGATATTTCAATTGCGTGGCCGAACTCGTCCTTCTAAAATAAGGTGCGGCGTAATAGCCAAGATCGGGGCAACTGAAAGAAATACCATTAATATGTGCATAGCTAATAAAATGCGGAGTTAGCAAGCCAGGAACGTCTGATAAGTGATAAGCGCGGTATCTCTGTTTGAGAGAATTAATTGTGACGTCAGGTTGTCAAGATCTCCGAAGGCGCGATGCACCGGAGTGCGAAAAATAACCCGTAATTCGCGGTTTATTCAATATATTTGGTACCATAGATACGCGGAATTAGGGTGTGAGATGCATATGCAATGGGCGTCATGCAATGAAGGCCCGATAAGTGAGGTACAGTAGCTGGAGAAAGGCAAAGTTAAGCTGAAAAGCTGTAAATATGAAATGATAAGTAAACCTTTTCCTGACTGACCTAATGAACGTTTCGTTCAGTAATAACATGATAAGATATTTGGCGTTCCGATTGACCCATGAAATGTTTCGAAAGGTCGGAAACTCGGAGAGGCCTATGATGATAACATATATGTTTAATGTTGTCGAAGTCGACAATTGCTTAAAATAAAAATAATGACAATCATATCATACGATGATCAAAGTTACTTGCAATTAAATAATGAGATATGGAAGTAACAATAATCAATAATGCAATGAAAAATGCAAAGATAGTCGAATATGACTATACAATGAAATAGGAATAAAGCTAAGAAACGAACATGCATCTGTCAACATTTCTAGCTAAATGTGATGATAAATCATAATATGAAGTGATGAAACATGTTAAGATATGAAATAATTGTCATAGAGATTGT
>NW_028234403.1:46933957-46938957 GCF_977035675.1 Penaeus japonicus
ACATGCTGTTAAATACGACAGTAAAAAAGAAAAGAAGGCTTTGCGAGAAAGTAAAAATGTAAAGGCGAAGACAAAGAATGCACAAGTAAAACAAAAGACTCAGTCCACAAGACAAAGAGGAACACAAGAAACTTTTTTTTTTTCTGAAATAGTGAAGCAGAAGGACACGCAAATCACAAATAGCTCAGACACAGAACAAACAACAATAGACAATGAGGCTGACTGGCGGGTTGTCAGTTATATGCAAAAAAAGAAGAAGAAGAAGAAGAAGAAGAAGAAGAAGAAGAAGAAGAAGAAGAAGAAGAAGAAGAAGAAGAAGAAGAAGAAGAAGAAGAAGAAAACAGAAACCAAAACAAGCTACAATGGAAGAACCAGAAAGAGAAGAGAAATGATGAAATATTCAACTTCCCAAGAAATGGGAAATATGTCAGCGTGCTGAGTAAGGTTAGCACTTTAACAACAAATAATGATGTAAATATTCAAAGAACCAACATATTAAAGACTTTCATATTATTGAATATTCAAGGATTGTATAAAAACATATATATATATATATATATATATATATATATATATATATATATATATATATATGTATATATATATGAGTAACTTCTTATATTAAAAAAGAATTAGCAGCAAAAACTGGCCTTGTAATCCAATATCCTAATAACGCTGTATTGACTAGGGATACAAAAGTATTATACATTGCACAACAGAAGCTTTAAACATTAATAGTCATTATATCATGAGCACACGGGAAATCCAAACTATTATAATACTTGGTGACTTTAATTTCCCATTCATTAATTGGGAAACAAAGAAAATAAAAATTGGAGTAAAGGCACTAGAGATGAGATCCAAGCAAAAAGGCATCTAGATTTTGAAGAATTTTCTTACCTCAACCGAATAATCAAAATCCAAACAAGGGTGGAAAATATACTTGACCTTGTTTTCGTTTGTATAGGAGAGGACATAAAAAAATATATACAATCTACAGCTCAGTCAGATCACAGTATGTTGAAATAACATTAAATAAGTTAAAAAAACAACAATAACAGAAAGATGGTGAAAAACAAATAGTCCAAGTAGAAAAATTGCCTAAAATCTTTAAACTTCAGTCACGATCAAATTGACTGGGGAACAATAAATAAATCACTTGAGGAACTGAACCAACAGACAATGTATAAAAGGAAAGGATTAATGCAAAAATGAAAGACTCGGATGATATTTAAAATGTCTATAAGTAACCCCCAAAAATGAAGAAAAAGAACAGTTGAAGAAATAAAGAACAATGTAAAATACTTTTTCTCTTATGCAAACAACAAATGAAAGAGATGAGCGAAAATTGGACCCTTTGAGAATGATTCAAAGGAAATGGCTGAATTACTCAAAATGAATATGAAAAAGTCTTTAGTTTTCCAATAATAGAACAAATAATATAAGATCTTAAACAACATTTCAGAACTATTAACTGACATAACTTTCAATGAGGGAGATATCTTTGAATAAATCAAAGATATTCAACAAACTCAGCAGCTGGACCAGATGAAATTCCAGCAAACTTTTTGAAAAATGCAAAGAAACCATAAAAAAATCTCTGTTAACCCGGCGAGGGAAATTCTTGGACATCGGGATTATCTCAAGTTTACTGATAGAAGGTAACATAATTCCTATATATAAAGGTGGAAACAATGACCAGGCCAAATACTATAGACCAGTGACATTAACAAACCACATAATATTTTTGAAAGGGTTTTAAGGAAAAATATAGTCCAGGATTTAGTACAATGAAAGAAGACGGACAACATGGCTTTTATAGTGGAAGATTGTTTATTCAGAATAATGCACTGGAAATACATATTTAAGGATCTGACTGAGAATAGAGAAGTTGATTTAATATACTTAGATTCCGCCAAAAAAAAAAAAAAAAAAAAAACTTTCGACGAAGTAGGTCACGAAATTTCAATTAATAAAATTAAGTGCCTCAAAATTTGCGGAAAAATGGGAAGATGGAAACAAAATTTCCCAACAAAAACGTAAGTAAAAGGTACAGACAAATGTCTTTTTCTCAAGTTAATCAAATGTTTTAAGCTAAGTGCCACAGGGGTCCGTTCGGGTCTCTCTTGTTCCTAATTATGATTTGGGTCATTGATAAAGGTATAAAGCATTCAAGAGTAGCATTAATTGCAGATGGTACAAGGATAAGTACATCAATAAATTCATTAGATATGGAAGACAAATCAATGAGGATCTATAAATCATCTGTAATTGGACAAAGGAAAACAATATGAAATTTAATGCTGATGAATATAAAATCATAAGGTACAGTCCAACTGGAATTCTGAGACCAAGATCACATTCGGTTGAGGGAACTGAGAGAAAAAAGTAGTAAAAGATCTGGGACTTTATATGAGCAATGACATGAACTTCAGGCAGCATATTCAGCAGACATTATGAGTGGATGAGGGGTGAGGACTTTTAACACACCTCCTACCACTATGGAAAACACTAGTGATTTCACGATTGGAATAACAGTGCCAAGCATGGAGTCCAACTCCTACAAAATATATAATGTTACTAGAACAGGTTCAAAGAGGGTTTTTTTTTTTTTTTTTTTTTTTTTTACAAGAAAAAGGGGCAATACTATGGATCTTGACTACTGGGGGAGACTAAAAAGATCTAAGACTATTGTCATTACAAAGACGGAGAAAGATTCTTCGTATGGAAGATGACTGAAAATCTAGCACCAAAGCCAGGAGATCTAGAGGAAGGGGGATTTATAATAAGACATTCCCCTAGACCGGGAAGGCCATGTTGCCGTAGTGGGATAAGTTAATAAACATCACTGTTAAGAAAAAATGCAGAATCAAAGTTTCCTAATAAATGGCCCCAAACTATTTAATAATGTGCCGAAGGATATTAAAAACCTAACCCATAGCACCGTGGGAATGTTTAAAAGAAAATCAAATGACTGTCTAAATAATATATTACAGATGAACTACCAGCAAGTGGAAGTGAAAGAGCGAGAGCTGAATCAAATTCAGTTTCTTGCAACTGACAAAAGGCGGGCGGTCCCATAGTATGGCCCCGACATGTGCCACTGGCATGTCCCATGCTAGAACTTATACTAAGTAACCAAGTAAGTAAGTATATTTATATATATGCACAGACAGACAGACAGACAGATAGACAGACTGACAGACAGACAGACAGACAGACAGACAGACAGATAGACAGACAGACAGACAGACAGACAGACAGACAGACAGACAGACAGACAGACAGACAGTCAGTCAGACTGACAGACAGTATATGGTAAATTATAGGACAAATAAGGATTAGTTAGGATGAAAAGGATAAGATAAAAAACAAAAACGAATACTTGATACTGAGCATTACTGGGTCAGATATTGTATCTTAGTAGGTGAATATATTTATCTCAATGTACTAAAGCCAGATTATAGGTTATTGGCAAATATTTATGATAAACAAGGTTCAGTGAATAAATAAACACAACAAGCGCTATTCAAGTAAGTCCCCTGCCTCCCTTAAAAAAAAAAAAAAAAAAAAAAAAAAAACGTCAGAAGGCAAAAAGATGAAGACTGAAGATTCGCTTTTAATCTCGGGCCGGCGCACGGGAGCAAGGAGCACCCTCAGATCGACACAGACGCTGTAATTTGGATAATCCTTCGCGAGAAAGTTCCGCATCGTGTGTTATGATCGTCTAAAGGGCGGCCTTGTGAAGTTTTTAATTACGATCTGGAACTCCTTCCGTCTGAAAGCTGTCCCCTTCTCTCGCTCCTCTCGCTCCCTCTCGCTCCCTCTCGCTCCTCTCGCTCCCTCTCGCTCCTCTCGCTCCTCTCGCTCCTCTCGCTCCCTCTCGCTCCCTCTCGCTCCCTCTCGCTCCTCTCGCTCCCTCTCGCTCCCTCCTCTCTCTCCTCCCTCTCCTTCTCCTCTCTCCCTCTCCTCCTTCTTCTCACCCTCTCTCTTCCCTCTCCCCTCTCTCCCTTCTTCCCCTTCTTCTCCTCTCTCCTCCCTCTTCTTCTCTTCTTCTCTCCTCTCCTCCCTCTTCTTCCCTCCTCTCCTCCCTCATCTTCTCTTCCCTCTTCTTTTCTCCTCTCCTCTCTCTTCTTCCCTCGTCTCCTCCCTTTTTTACCCTACTCTCCTTCCTTTTTTTTCCCCTCCTCTCCTCCCTCTTCTTCTCTTCTACCCTCCTCTCCTCTCTGTTCTTCCTTCATCTCCTCTCTGTTCTTCTTCTCTGTTCTTCCTTCCTCTCCTCCCTGTTCTTTCCTCCTCTCCTCCATCTTTATTCCCTCCTCTCCTCCCTCTTCTTCCTTCCTCTCCTCCCTCTTCTTCTCTTCTACCCTCCTCTCCTCCCTCTTCTTCCTTCCTCTCATCCCTTTTCTTTCCTCCTCTCCTCACTCTTTTCCTCTCCTCTGTGTTCTTTCCTCCTCTCCTCCCTCTTTATTCCCTCCTCTCCTCCCTCTTCTTCTCTTCTAGCTTCCTCTCCTCTCTCATTTTCCTTCATCTCCTCCCTGTTCTTTCCTCCTCTCTTCCCTCTTCTTTCTTCCTCTCCTCCCTCTTCTTCCCTCCTCTTCTTTCCTCCTCTCCTCCCTCTTCTTCCCTTCTCTCCTCTCTCTTCTTCCCATCTTTCCTCCCTCTTCTTCCCTCCTCTCCTTTCTCATTTTCCTTCATTTCCTCCCTGTTCTTTCCTCTTCTCTTCCCTCTTCTTCCCTCCTCTCTTTCCTCTTCTTTTCTCCTCTCCTCCCTCTTCTTCCCTCCTCTTCTTTCCTCCTCTCCTCCCTCTTCTTCCCATCTCTCCTCCGTCTTCTTCCCTCCTCTCCTCTCTCTTCCTCCTTCCTCTCCTCCCTTTTCTTCCCTCCTCTCCTCCCTCTTCTTCCCTCCTCTCCTCTCTCTTCTTCCCTCCTCTCCTCTCTCTTCTTCCTCCCTCTCCTCCCTCTTCTTCTCCCTCTTCTTCCCTCCTCTCCTCCTTCTTC
>NW_028234403.1:47043957-47048957 GCF_977035675.1 Penaeus japonicus
GGAGTCTATTTAGATAAACAAACATTACAAGAGGCTAATGTGCTCGAGGAACGTCTCTCCCCCTTTTGTTTGTTTATTCTTGCTCTTTGATGTCTCGCTTGCTTTATCACAGCTCAGTTTATCCTCTTTAGTCTTCTTGTTTTACACATCTTTTCTCTTCTTTCCTTATTTTCTTTTTCCCACTCACGCTCTCTCACCTTTTTCTTTCCTATCCCCCCCCTCCCCCTCTTTCGGCCTCTCCTTCTCGTGCCCTCTTTCTATGTCTCGCTATTCCGCCTCGTCACTCTCGAAGTTAATATTTCCTTCAATCTATTATTATTTTTTTTTTTGATAAATTCTTTTAATTACACATCCTTCACTCGCTTATACCTCCCGTTTCGTTCTATCCAACCCCATCCCACTCTCACCTGCCTAACCCTTTCGTATTCCTCCCCTTTTAACCCTCCATCCCCTCTCCCCTTCCCTTTTCCCTCTCCCTCTCTCCCTTCCCTCTTCCATCTCCTACGCTCCTGACTTCGTTTGGAGTTGATTGGAAAACACTTTTATGGATATTTAGCTCGAGTAATATACTCATATCGCTGCAACAAATTTCCTCCCTACGTGCTCTCTCCACACTTGCAATTGCATACTTCTTCTGCAACAACCATCCCTGCTACCAAATTTCCTCCCTTGCAACTGTCACTGGCTCCTTCTCTCTCTCTCTTTCTGTGTTTTTTTGCCCTCTCTCCACCCCTCTGTCTACTTTTATATATATATATATATATATATATATATATATATATATATATATATATATATATATATATATATATATATATCTTTCTCAATCTGTTTTTTGCTCTCTCTCTCTCTTTCTTTATCTATCTCTCTCTCTCGGGTTTTTCTCTCCCTCTCTGTTTTTTTCTCTTTATTTATCTATTTCTCTCTCTCTCACTTTCTTTGCTTATCTCTCTATTTGTCTATACCCTCCCCTCCCCCACTCCCTTCCGGATTTCGACAAAAGCCCTCAACAGTTCTTCTCAAAATAATGAATAGCATACATAACGATATACTTATAAATAGATCACAAACACATTACGAACGGATTACAATCAGTAAGAATAAAAGATGTATCTACTCCAGGAAATGTTTACCCTTGCCGTTCCTCTGGGGTCGGTGCTTGGTCCGATTCTCTTCCCAAGTTATTTAGTTTATTTATTAGGATATTTATCAGGCTACCTTGTAGTTCAGTATGCAGGTGACAGCCAGTTACTTCTGAGTGGAAATATTGAAGGAGTAGAGAATCTCTTGTCGACTGTCTAAATATGTTGTCGAAAGATTGGACCTTTAAGGTATGAGAAGAAAATTCAACTGATGTCTATGTCACAACTGCAGGATTGTATTGTTTTAGGTTTAAGTGGTAGTTATATAAAACATTTTTTTTTTCTCTTTTTTTTTAAGAACTGTGGGGTCTATTTTGAAATATACTTTTTTTAACACATATATAGACGAAAGGTACATCATTGTATTGGTAATCTTATTAATCTCAACCGAATGGGCGACTATTATGATACCCATTACCGAAACATTGTTATGTAATCGCTAGATTTAACAGTATAAACTATTATTCAAACAAAAAGAATTTAGAAATTCACCATTGGGCGAGTTAAGAAAATATGATCACGCAACCCCCCACTTTTAATCATTTAAGATATTTATAAGTGGATGATAAAAAACAACAACAGAACATATATATATATATATATATATATATATATATATATATATATATATATATATCAGGTGCATTATACGTTTTAAGTTCGTAAATTAGCAATTGCTTGGCTGGTTAACGGATATATTTACTGTTAACGAAATAAGAGGCAATATTACAAGACAAAGCAATAATGTATTTGTTGTATGAACCAATGCTCCAACTGGATCTAAAATGGATTGTGAAAGACCCATTAGTCTGTCTACCTTTAAAGACAAATGAATGATATATCTTTTATGTTAAATATAAAACTATATTGTAAACATCACTTTAATGACTAACCAAAGCAAATATAAAATGAAGATTATACTTATCATTACTACTGTCATTATTATTATTACTCTCTCTCTCTATATATATATATCTATCTATCTATATATGATATATATATATATATATATATATATATATATATATATATATATATATATAAATGTACATATATATATATATATATATATATATATATCATTTATATATATATTATATTTATATATAAATATTTATGTTATATATATATATATATAAATAAATATATATACATATACATATATGTATAAGTACACCCACACACACACACACGCACACCACACACCACATTATATATATATATATATATATATATATATATTATAATATATATATATATATATATTATATGTACATATATATATATATACATATCAATATATATATATATATATATATATATATATATATATATATATATCTTTCTCTGTCTGTTTGTCTGTGTCTCTGTCAGTCTCTCCCTTCCCCAATTCTTCTTCTTCTTTTCTGTTCTTCCTTTCTCTTCTTTCCTCATTTCTCTCTTCCCACTCTCTCTTCCTCTCCCTCTTCTTTCTTCCTCTCTCTTCACTTTCTCTCTCTCTTCTTCGTCTTTTCTTCTTCTTCTCATCTCTCCCTCCTTCCTCTCTCCTTCACTCTCTTCTTTCATCTTCGATCCTTCCCTCTTCTCTTCCTATCTTCCCTCTCTCTCTCTGCATCTACCTTCTCCTTCTACTCTCTCTTCTTCTCTCTCTTACCTCATCTCTCTATAATCTTCTCTCCTCTCTTCTTTCATCCTTCCTCTCTACTTCCATTCTCGCTCCCCGTCTTCTCTTCTCTCTCTTCCCTCTTCTCGCTATCGGCTTCTTTGCTCCTCTTCTTCTCTCTCTCTCTTCTCTCCCTCATCATCTCTCCTTCCTCGTCTCGCTGCTCTTTTCTATCTCTCCTCCTCTCATTCTTCTCTCCTCCTTCTCTTCGCCCTCTTCTCTCCGCTCTTCCTTTCCTCATTCCCCTTCCTAGTCTCCCTTCTTCTCCCTCTCTTCTCTTTCTCGCTCTCTTCTTCTCTCTTCCTCCTTTCGCTCTCCCCTATCTTCCTCAGCCTCTACTCTCCTCTCTCCCTCTCTCTTGCTCTTCCCATCTTCCTTCTCACTCTTCCCCAATTTAATTTTGTTTTGTTTTCTTTTGTTTTATTTTTTTTTTTTTTGGTTTCTTTGTTTCTTTCTTTCCCTCCCTTCCGCCCTCCCTCTCACTCTCCCCTCCTACCCCCTTCCCCTCGGGCTCAGGTCTTGCAATGCAATCTCCGCACTGAGGCCGTTTGACAGGAGTGCCTCCGCCGTCTCCTCTTATCTCGTGCCCGATGGATTCTGCATCTAGGTGAGTCCCTGTCTGGTGCGGCTGCGGACGTATGCTCACGTTAAAGCATATGTATGAGATGCCTTTTACACACACAAACACATACACATACAAACACACAATCACACACACACACAAACAAACCAGCATACAAACGCTTACAACACCCCCCACCCAAAAAAAGAAAAGAAAAAAAAAATACAACACACCAAACCCCCCCCCCCCCCCCACCCAAAAAAATAAAAAAAAAAAAAAAAAAAAAAAAAAAAAAAAAAAACACGAACAAACGCCCCCCCCCCACACACACACACACAAACACACAAACAAAACAAAGCGACAAACCAAGCCGCCTTCCCGCTGCACATCCCAGACATGCGCTCGTCATTTCACGACGAAGGAATTTATATCGAGTCATTTATCATCCTACACGACCAAGCATAACGTTCATCACGACACACTGCATAACGGGAAGGAGAAGAGAGGGGAGAGGAGGGGAATCTGATGACATGATTTAGGAAGAGGAAGAGGAGTAAGAGAGGAAAAAGCGTGGGGAATGATGATGGATATTACACGTAGAATTGATAAAAGGAGGAGGGAGAACTAGTGGTGAGAATGACGGTGATGGTGATGGCTGTTGAGAAATTATGGTGAGGTTAATTATGATAATAATGATAGTGATGTTATTTACAATCATCAGGGTATCAAATCTGTTTTTGAAATGACAGTGAAGTAATGATAAAGAAAATAACCGTTGCTATTACTCCCATGAGTAATAACATTGACAGTAATAATAACAGGAAATATAATGGAAATGAAAATGATAATGATAAAGATAAAACTACCACCACCACCGCTCTATTAGTACCACAACTACTACTACTATCATCACTACTACTACTACTGATAACGATAATAATGATAATTTTAAAGATAATGAAAAATTATGATGAGGGAAATTATAATTATAATAATAAAGATAATAAAAAAAGATAATTGAAATAATGATAATGATAAAGATGATAAAATTATGATTATGATGGAATGATAATGATAATAATGATAATAAAGATAATTGAAATAATGATAATGATGATGATAATATTAATGGTAACAGTGATTATAATAATAATAACAATCATGGCAATGATAATGATGATAATACTTATAATGATAATGATAATAGTAACAGTAATGACAATCATGATGACAATGATTATGATGATAATTATGGTGATGATGGTCATAATAATGATAATGAAACTATAATAATGATAATGATAATGATTATAATGATGACAATAGGATAGCAATAATAATAATCATGATAATAACGATGATGATAATGATGATGATAATGTTAGCTATGGTAAAGATAATGGTAATGATTGTAATACTAGCTAACAATAACAGTTATGGTAATAATAACAGTAATAATAATGAAGATAATAATGATGATAAGTAAAGTAAAGTAAGAGAGAGAGAAGGTGAAAACAAAAAAGAGAAAAAAAGCAAAATAACGTTAATCGAAAACGAGAACGCTAAATTCAATCAGAATCTGAGAAAGAGAGAGGGAGAGAGAGAGAGAGAGAGAGAGAGAGAGAGAGAGAGA
>NW_028234403.1:47073081-47075581 GCF_977035675.1 Penaeus japonicus
AATAATTATATCTATCATTTTACCGACTTTTTCATTACCATTACTGTGCTAATTGTCAGTGTGCGTGTGCGTACATTTTTGTATACATCATGTCCAACACCTGAATGACTCCCCTCTGTGCTCAAAAGCTCTGACAACACTAATTACCGTTATGTGAATTCCTGGAAACAGTGACAGTTACATGATATCATATATATCTTTTTATTTGGCTAACATAACATGCTCGTTATGTAAATATATCACTCCCCCCCAAAAAAAATATATATATATATCTCTTGTGATCTGCTGGATGGGAAAGGCACTGTAAATGTAATATTATCTGAAGCCTTTATATTTTCCTGAAGTGGAAGGCGGTCGTAACAATTACTCCTATTTTTTATTCAAATGAGAAAATTAATATAAGTAACTTGAACAAAAATTACATAATCACCCCCCAAAAAAAAAGGGAGAAAAAGATTAATTTGTGCTTGAGCTTCGATGTTCTAATTCAGACTCTCATGTTAAAGACTCACATATCCTCATAGACATATAAGAAACATATATACCTTTTCACCTGCACGGAGTCTGAGAATAGGCTCAAAATCTACTTAATTGTGTGTGATACGTTTATAAGATTTGTTTGTCGTTTTATCAAGACGAGAACAATTAAGATTTTATTTATCTTGGATTAGGCCTCATGAAAAAAACAAGTTTATCTTACATATTCCTTATCAGGAATTATTGATAAAATCGACGATAACGATAAGGTGTTTCCATGACGGTTTTCCTTCTCCTTTATCTATGTCTGTTTCGTTGATCTTCATTCATGGTCAAAGGCGTTCGTGATTTTTACTTGTAACACACATTGACATTACGTAACGCACTGTTGCCAGCAGTTTAACTCAGTGAAGCCCCTTAGGATTAATTGTCAATTAGTGAAACGGTAAAAAAAAGAAAAGAAAAAAAAATAGGAGAGAGATACATCTCCGCTTACTATGCACTCTGAATGACTTTTGTTATCTATGGCATGGAAGTATAAAGGGAAATGAATGTAATCACAACAAGAAACTTATTCTCGAACAAATAATGGAAATGATAATTTCAGAATACAAGTTGACCAACTGACCCCAAAGCCAAATCGTAGTGAAAAAGTTGTAATCGTAGTCTTAGTTGTAGTCGTACTGCAAGTTGAGCCTAAAGCTTGGTCGTAGTGAAAAAGTTGTAGTCATAGTTGTAACTGTAGCCGTTGTCATAGTCGTAGTATAAGGGAAAGCCGAAGCTAAGTCGTACTGAAAAAACTGTAGTCGTAGTAGTTGTAGTCATAGTCGTAGTGCAAGGTGAGTCCAAAACTGAGGCGTAGTGAAAAAACTGTAGTCGTAGTCGTAGTATATTGAAAGATCAAAGCAGAGTCGTACTGGAATTGCTGTAGTCGTAGCCGATTATAAGGGAAGGCCAAAGCTGAGTCATACTGAAAAAAATATAGTCGTAGTAGTAGTCGCAGTTTAAGGGAAAGCCAAAGCTGAGTCGTACTGAAAAATCTGAAGTCGTAGTCGCAGTACAAGGTGAGTCCAAAGCTGAGTCGTCGTGAATATCACAGTGTCTTCCGTCGCGTTTCTTTTCATGGCGGTCATGTATTTCGAGAGAGTTCCACGGTATCTCGCTCCCTACGTGATCTTCTAGCCGCATATTTCTAGGAAGTGTTGACCTCTGCATGACTGAACCTTTTCGGGTGAACGTATTAAAGCTGACGGATTTGGTAAACACTGAAAAGAAAGGGAAAAATATGTGAATTAATCCCATTGCTTGTCCTTCTATAAACACTTATTATCTGTCAGTAAGCTAATCATTATCGCAACGTTTAAATATCATGATTGTGAAATCGGATTGAATTGACAGGTAAGTATAATAAATACTGAGTTCCATTCAGGTAAAAGTTATATAACATTTTATGTAACATCCTAAAGCTTTGACTTCACAAACACAGACACGCACAAAAGATAAGAAAAAACAAAAACAAAAGACACACACATACACACAACAAACACACACACACACACACACACACACACACACACACACACACACACACAAGGACAAGTAACGGGAAATCTTTTCATCGGTAACTCCAATTCATGGCTGCATAAAGCCTTAGAATATAATTAATGGAAGCTAAGTTTTTGTTCGTTAGGCATAACGGACGAGATTTGGATAATCCCGTGTGATTGGTGGATGAATATCAATTCACGAATATAAGCTCTTTTGTTGTCCTTCGCTTTATTTCGTATGTTTTGGAACATGGAGCTGATTATTCTGATTTTTATTAGATCAAAGTAATACATCTGCCATGAGTGTCTAAATTGCTCTAATTACGAGAAGTCGGTGATTGCGAAACAAGGTATCCATTGTCAATGTTATTATATCATAATTTATATTATGTTACACCACGTAACGACTCACAAATTATGATGAATACTTCGATACACACATGACTATATAATAACACAATGAAAGAGTGCCAGCC
>NW_028234403.1:47100581-47103081 GCF_977035675.1 Penaeus japonicus
GATTAAATGATTCAATATGGTAAATATTACTGGAAACATCTATATCATGATCATATCATTTTTCTCGTAGTCATTAAAGAGACTTCTAAATCTCTCAAGTACACAAGTATATGATACAGACTTATATGAGAATTTTATAGTACACTTCAGTTCACTGGAAACATAGATTGCTCTTTTGGTAACTCTATTCATTGTAGGTAATAAATGTTATAGTAGCACTAACAGAGTAGAAGTTTATTGTGCCGAAAAATTATAGAAAGCTATACAAAGTAAATATTATATGCTCGTTGTGCCGCGAGATACTGCCACACTCTAGATGATTTTGGAAAAAAAGTGGTCCTTTCAGTACATAAATACTGATATAACTCAACTCATACCAATATACTGTACATCTTCAACGTTATGATCATTATGCATGCTCGACGTTGTAACCCGATGTAGACAGGGGCATGTTCGTATTTTTACTATGTCATAATTTCTAGTGGGCGAGAAAAAGAGAGCAGGGGAGAAAGAGGTAGAGATAGATAGATAGATAGATAGAGATAGATAGATAGATAGATAGAGAGAGAGAGAGAGAGAGAGAGAGAGAGAGAGAGAGAGAGAGAGCTTGCACAAACCATCTTTTAATAGCAAGAGACTTCAAGCCCTAGAGAATTGCTTAGACGAAGAAACCTTATCAACCGTTATCAAATTACTCTGTTTTTTTTTTGTTGTTGTTTTTTTTTTGCTACGATTTCGTATGAAAATAAACCACCATTACAGAATGTACCAAACAGGAAATGCCATATAATAGGCAATTAAGTTAGATAGAAAAGATTTACTTCATTAAAAAGATCTGAGAGAATTTCATCATATGCGATCGACTGGGTTCATTAGCGACAACCAGTGTTTCTTCTGAATATCATGATCGAGTATTTCTGCAACACTTTATAAGGAGAGTCTCGAATGAGTGTTCACCTTTCATGTACCCAGAATCTTTACCAGCAAGTTCACGACCAATCTCGACTTATACCTAATCTCTTATCATAAACATTCTACTAGGATCTTGTGATCATGTTTCTCTCTTCTTCCAGTTGTTATGTAATTCCACCAGGGTGTTAGCATCTCCTGCGAATCAGATGTCTGGCTCTCAAAGGGCAAGAGGAGGAAGCTGTGTGTTCGTTTACCAATGTAGGGGAAAGGGTATGTTAAAACCTTGATGGTTCGGAAGGAATGTGAATAGCAAAGTGGGTGAGAAATCCTACTTTGAAGAAAGAATATGTAGTATGCATATGTATGTATAGGACATATAGATAGATAGGTAGCCAGTTAGATGTATGGATAGAGATGGATAAATAAATGGATTGTTTTCGTTACACTCGCACATATGCGAATTCAATTTAGATGTTTCCTTTCTGGTATGATTGCATATAGGTTGACAAATAAAGACCCTTTGAACCATTTCTTAAGTAATAAACAAAGTTTTGTCCTTCCTTTATGGTTTATGAATCTTTGGATGCTGTTGATTAAATTCACGGCTTTCAACTGAAACTCTGCGTCCTCCTGTCTCTCCCTGTCTGTTTACACATCTGTGAATGTCTCTTTCCTACCGTACATACACAGACACACACACACACACACACACACACACAAACACACACACACACAAACACACACTCACATACACACAAACACACACACACACACACAAATATCTATATACATATATATACATATATACATATACATCTATCTATTTATATATCTGTCTATCTATCTATATATCTATTTATCTATCTATCTATCTATCTATCTATCTATCTATCTATTTATCCATCTATCTATCTCTCTCTCTCTCTCTCTCTCTCTCTCTCTCTCTCTCTCTCTCTCTCTCTCTCTCTCTCTCTCTCTCTCTCTCTCTCTCTCTCTCTCTCTCTCTCTCTCTCTATATATATATATATATATATATATATATATATATATATGTGTGTGTGTGTGTGTGTGTGTGTGTGTGTGTGTGTGTGTGTGTGCGCACACACACACACACACACACACACACACACACACACACACACACACACACACACACACACACACACACATATATATATATATATATATATATATATATATATATATATGTATGTATGTATAAATAGATAAGTAAATAAATAAATAAATAAATAAATATATATATATATATATATATATATATATATATATTCATATATGCATGTATGTATATATACATTTCATTAATTCATCGATATCCTCCACAAATCTAACTATATGAAGATGTTTTTCAATCGGAGGGCGCATTGCAGGACCCACCTTTTATTTTCACTTACTATGGTCCCTCGTGGCGACCCGTAAAGTGGGTCCAGCCATTCTTTACTTCCTCATAACAGGTTCTGTCAATTGACCATAGCCACGACTTTCTACGCCCAGATTGTCGTGCTTGAGAGGATCATACTCAGGGAGTCAAGCGAACCCAGGGTCTGTATAGCCTGAGTTGGTCGTA
>NW_028234403.1:47115581-47120581 GCF_977035675.1 Penaeus japonicus
TTTTTAATGAGATGAATTCTTTTTTCTTGTCTTTTGTACTCCGATATGTTGGGGAGATTGTATATCAGTGATTGTCGAGAGTAGAAAAAAAACATTTGCAATTAAAAATATGTGTTAACTTGGGCTTTGTCATCATCTGCTTGCAATTGTTAATGCAACTAGTGGATGAAGGTCTTGTAGAAAATGGGTTGTAAAATGTTCATGTTAGTTGTTATGAGCACTGAGTTCATGGAACAAAACAAAAAATACGATGTATCTACTCCGAATCAAAAATGGGATATTTTGAGCATTTTAAAGGCTGAATTTGTCGAATGCACTAAATTTGGCAAACATGTATCCTATATGTTTATTGGCAAATCATGAAACGTTTAATCATACCGATTTTACTCCGTAGATCCACATGATTTTAGCTTACTCAAAGCATCTCTCTCTTTCTCTCTCTCTCTCTGTCTCTCTCTCTTTTTATCTCTCTCTCTCTCTTTATCTCTCAC
Source organism: Penaeus japonicus (assembly GCF_977035675.1). Classification (NCBI taxonomy): domain Eukaryota; kingdom Metazoa; phylum Arthropoda; class Malacostraca; order Decapoda; family Penaeidae; genus Penaeus; species Penaeus japonicus. The sequence continues at coordinate 47,116,073 of NW_028234403.1, forward strand.
TCTCTCTCTCTTTATCTCTCACTCTCTCTCTCTTTATCTCTCACTCTCTCTCTCTCTTTATCTCTCTCTCTCTCTCTCTCTCTCTCTCTCTCTCTCTCTCTCTCTCTCTCTCTCTCTCTCTCTCTCTCTCTCTCTCTTTATCTCTCTCTCTCTCTCTCTTTATCTCTCTCTCTCTCTCTCTCTCTCTCTCTCTCTCTCTCTCTCTCTCTCTCTCTCTCTCTCTCTCTCTCTCTCTCTCTCGTCATGTAATCGCGTCTTGCTTTGTTCAGCATCAAAGACCGGTAAAATACCGACGCTTAAAATTCTCACGAATCACGCGCGCATAGTCATGCAATCCTAGTCCTCTTGAACTAACGAACAAACATATTGAAATTCTTGATATGATTTTCTTTTAAGAGGCCTTTGCATAATCATGAATACTAATAAGTCATTAGTGAAAGGCTCTCACGCTGCTCGACATGCACAATCTCGCATGGTATATACTCTTTATTTTCTTTTTGATTAATTGTGGTTCTCAAAGAATTGTAAATCAATTCGCTAAATAGTTGGAAGGAAACCACTAAATTCTTTCAAACATTTCCCTCTTCCACGTCTCTCTTTCTTTATGAGGTGCGAAGGAGAGTGAGTCTGACTATCAAGCATATTGTTGATATAAATTCACCTTTTTCTCTCTCTTTAAATGTTTTATTCATTTTTCTTTTTATGTTTACTAAATATGATACACACCGAGACGCCTCTTGTGTCTTTGGCAAGAGTATTGGGTCTTACCTAACGATGTTTGCGGTTCATGTGTCACGCGAGGCCCTGTGCTCGATCGTTATTTTGTCATTCTTTTTTATACTATATAAGAAAAAAAAAGCTAAATTGATTTGAAAATCGCTTTCCATCAGAATATTTGATATTGCCGTGTGAAGCATATTACTTTTTCGCGGTGGATTCCGTTTTCAGCTTTGGCAGGGAGCTTGAAAACGATTTAGAGAAAGAAGGTTGCATTTTCTAAATAAGGATTATTCCACAACATAAATCTTGTTTCTAACGTAATTCTGATGGAAATGCATCATGGACGCGCCAAGGACTCATCTTGCTTTGGGGAATAATTATTCTCATTCACATCCTTAGCTTCTCTAAATTAGTGTTTTCGCTCTGGTGTTTTGGATCTGTTGATAAGAAGTCATTGGTAACAGGTGATGGTACACGTGCCCTGATGATATAGACTAATGCCCTTATAAGCAATGCTGATTTAGGGTACAGTATTGCAAAAACGCAAGGAAATTATTTTTGAAATATAAATTCATTAGTATTTGAAGGGATAACCGTTAATAACAGGAGCAATTTTGCAATCTATTAGTCACTGTGAAGGTGAATGAGATTACAAATAATACCATCTATTTACCTGAAAAAGGAAGCATCTTCAATGCTTCTAACGATGCATGTAATCATGTAGTGGAATGCACTTACTGGTCGGATAGAGTATTTGCCTATGCCTTTGGTTAGCTGCGACGAAAAAGAATTTTGAATTGCGCTAAAAGCCTTGTGAATAATGAAACGAGTTTTTCAAAAGAAACAAGCTCTTACGGTAGTGATCATCGAAAAAATGTTCCTTAGTAGGATTTGACTTCATGTTTTCAGTTTATTTTCAGTTTCATATTTGATATCTTGCTTAGCTGGATCATAGCACTGTTCTGTCGTTAAATTGTCATTAAAGATGCAGAGTTTGTTGGGATTAAAAGGAATAACAGGACATAACTTATTGCCATGTCTCTGGGTTGATATATTCTATAATGTGAGATTATTTCGACAGTAATTTTTCAAACACAATGTTTGTTTGTTCGTCTTTGTTGTGGCGCATCGTTACAGCAATCACCCCACCCTCTCCCTCTCTCTCTCTCTCTCTCTCTCTGTCTCTGTCTCTATCTCTATCTCTCTCTCTCTCTCTCTCTCTCTCTACCCTTGGCTATTTCCCCTTTCCCTTTTTTCTGTCTCCAAACTGGTATCAGACGATTAGTCGGAATTTGATATAATTAACTGCGTAAATATGTAAATTGGATTGATTTTGATGTAAAACATTTAATCTTAGAATTATTTATCCAATCCTATGCATTATCTGTATTAAGAGGAACCTTTAAGTAAGTTTATAAGAGCCTTCACAAATATTATCCATCACCTGTTTTGCTCATTTTTACCTCATCTCGGAAATTTCATATTAAAATAAAGAAAGAATAGAAATGCATCGGAAAGTCTAAGGGATTTATTTCCTTTCTTCTTCGTGGGTTGAACGCAGCGTTTATTTTCTAGTCCAGAACATGTGTTACTTTGTCGATGATCTTGACGACAAAACGCATTGCAATACAAGTCTGGGAGACCACCAAATGTATGGTTGCTAAACTGGTTTCTCGTTTGGATGACGAGCACCTTTTCAGTCAGTTATCTGACGACGATGCAAAAGGGAAACTGATTTATTCTGTCTGAACAAATGAAATACATGAAATATTTTTGCTATTCACAAACTCTTTTGCAATACTAGGTTTCGAAATATGAAGTTTTTCAAGTTGACTGTCAAAAGTGCGATATCATCGATGGCAAGGAGACGGGGATCAATGTTCATGTTAAAGACAGGCTGTATAACGTTATATATTGAGCAACGCTGTATCGTATGGCTATTATAGAGTAACTACCAGGTATTGGAAAGAGTCCTACATATTGATTACAGCCTTTTTATATTCGATAGAGCTCAATCATCTTGCTGAATATCGGGAAATCAAGCAAATCAATAAAAAAATCCCTTTACAGAGGATGTTTCAAGTTTCTATCAAGCATTTTTTCTTTCGATTGCCAATAGGAAAGGGTATCTCAGAGAAAGTCAATCGAGTTTCATGCAACATTTCAACATTTCGATAGATATGAATGATTAAAAATGAATATAGAAAAAAAGCCTGAAGGGCAATCAGCTGATAGGAAAAAAAAGAAAAAAGGTGGACAGAACTGAAATTGTGAAAGGCTCTGAAAATAATGTTGGACATAGATTTGATACTGTAAAAGTCTGAAATAAAAATGGCGATGTGTTGCAAACGAAGAAATATGTGTCTATCGATATTTTGCCTGCCAGCAATATTTGACCAGCGTGACGTCACGGCGAGAGAACCTGTTCGCATATTTCGAGTATCTATTTCGTTGTAAGTGAAAAAACGCCTTTTTTTGTTCAGATGAGATGATTCAGAAAGGTCATTGGATGATGATAAAAGGCAAATCAATCTAACATGTAAACAGAACATCAGAAAACACTTTACACAAGAATTTTATTGGAAAACCAAACAGCAATTTCGGATTAAAAAAAACTAACAGTACAAAAAAATTATGACAACTTTCATTTCTACAACTGACAGATTAAATCCTAGGATATTATAGATCCCATCATCTCTTCTCATCCTTAGACTTATTAGTATATATCTAGTGAATGATTAATGATTGGGAACATTATCTCTTGACCTTGTTGAATATGAAAATGTCTTTGTTGAGGTAAAAAAAAAGAAAAAAAAGAAAAAAAAGGAAAAAAACAAACAAACATGCAAATGATATTCATTCCAGTCTTCTATCTTATGGTTTGATTCTTGATAAGTGTTTCCTCAGTCAATAGTTATTTTTCAGATTTTTCACTCTCTAGGGAACGGAAAAGGAGTAAACATAGATTATACAGATTTTCTCCATTAGTTGATATTAGTTATCTGAATCATTTCAGTTCCCAATAAACGATGTTTACTATCGTTATGATTAATATTTTGTCTTCTTTTGAATATTTAATTCATCATTTTTCCAAGCAACTTTTCTATAATCTATTTCTTTTTTCTGTTGAATGCATGTAAGAAATCGTATATGCAAAAAAGGTTTATCCCACAATATTCACGTCCAACATATCAAAAGTTCTTAGGTGACAATTCATGTATCTCAAACATTAGGCTTCTATCTTCCCTTCTTCGATGTCAAGAAATGATAAATACTCAGTTCTCCTGAATTTAAAATTCATTTCCCCACAACTCAGAGACATAATCGTGTAAATCTTTTATTTGTCAAACAGAAAGAAAATGCTGAAACCTTTCATACCTTCTTCTATTAGAAAGCCTGTGCATGTTCATGAATACGAATAAGCCATTCGAGAAATGCTCTCCCGTTGCCTGTCATGCATAACCCTGCATGACACACATATCTCACGTTTCCTTAGTGTGATACGCCACAATTTTTATCAGGATGGCAAATAGTTCTCAAAAATCAAGTAAGCTTCACCATATCACTTTTCCTGTTCCCCGTCACCTTAGGTTTGTGGTGAATAAAACTAATTTTTATGTAACAAGGATATCGTTTATATACCGCTATTTTATTTAAGTTACCTTTCTTTCTCAGATAACGAGAAGATTTTTCTCTTCTTCATTAAAGTGGTTGTTTTATTCATTGCTGCGGAAGTGTGGTAAGCGAATGAAAAATTGTATGTGTTTTAGGTAAATTAAATAATAACCA
>NW_028234403.1:47128081-47130581 GCF_977035675.1 Penaeus japonicus
CGGTAAAACACTGATTCCCACCTCGGATACTCCACCGACCTCATCAAACGTCTCCGGAATTCCAGTTATAGATATATAATGGTGGTTAGTTTTTATGTAAAATTATTCTTAGAAAATGTTCCCATTAATGGAGGCATTCGAACAGCTGAGAGGGCCGTCAGCACCATAGATGATAGCTCACTCATATTGCCTGAACACGACTTTTAATCCAATAAATCTGGATTTACCACTGCAAAAAATTGCCTGTGTCAGTTTTTATTTTGATTTTACGTTAGTTGATATTTATGTCTTTTCAAAGAAACAAAAGTGAATAGTTTCAGAACTGTTCAGTCATTTGTTGGCATTCTATTAAAGTGTGATCATTTTTCTCCTAATTTCCTTATACAGCTGTATATACATATGCATAATATATAGATTTTAGTTACCCTGATAAATAACAAAATACAGACAACTAACACCAAAATAACTCAAAATATGAAAAACTTAGTTATTTATAATAATTTCATAACCAGAATACTGTAGGTAAACACTCATTTCCACATAATCCTTCATTAACTCAAATAACATCTAAAATTAGTTTGCATGTAATTCATACAGCATAATTTTCATAATAGTTTGTGCAAACCCGGAAATCAGACAAAGCTGTAAATCTATTCGGCCCTTACCCACGGTTGAACTTAAACATAATGTATATATTGTGTAGGTATACATTCAGTGATATACATTCATATTTATTCTAAATTATCAAAAAACAACAGTATAGAGCCATTATCAAACTTAATACCTCCAAGGCAAAATAGAGCGTGCATTGGAACCCACTTAAGTAGACATGTTGCTTTTTCACGAAAATCTGATCAACTTATCCCTGTACTATAAACAACTTCAGCCATATTTTTCCTACGATAAATAATCCTCCTATGTATGGATAACCAAGATGTATAAATGTCAATTACTAACTTTCCCCTTCGACGGTGGTTAATACTTACATTTATAGAAACTAAGCTTGTGAAATGCAGTAACTTAATATTTTGTTAGAAATTACTAACCACGCATGTAAAACGCGTACAGGTATAAATCATACAGATTTATTCACATTGATGAATTAACACAAATATACTCAAACGTATAGACTTACATCACCTGTTTCAGTGATATCTCCTCACCGTCACAGAATAATCACTCCTCTACTTTTTTTTTTTTCTTTTTTTTTCAAACATCAAACAATTCTGGATACATTAAAGTTCATTAGAGATAACGCACTCGATGCATTTCACAAAATCAGATCTAAAAAGCGTGGCGAGCGCTAGTGAGCTCTTACGTAACGAGTGACGGGAAAACCTTTCATCAGACTCTCATTAACATTCATGGCTACGCAAAGCCCGAAAAAAAATCTATTATGGGAGGAAATATTTTAGTTCGTTAGACCTAACGGACGAAAATCTGCATAATCCTGCGTGATCCTTAGAGATATTCCCCAGCACGGAAATGAGTCTGTTACTCATTATTCGAAAGAGGAAAGAAAGGAAAATGAAAGCTCAAAAACGCCTGAAAAAAGTGAGTAGGAGATAAAAGAGGATTGCTAAAGCTGCATTATGCAACTTTGTCAGAGGTGACGCTTCATATTAACACTGTCTGAAAGTTATCGAATGACGGTACTTATTATCATTTATCTATCCTTCCTTTTGATTGGGAATTCCTGTGTTGCAGTGATGAAATGATTACTTAATGTCACATAATTCATCCCATAATTACATATATTATCACGTTACAGAAGTCATATATCTGATTGATTACCCTAAAAAGTGTATTTCTATCTGGGTAAAATACGAATATTGTTTTGTTTCCAATATCATCATTATCAGATTCTCCTTTATTGACTATATTCAATAATGCTGAGACACTGCAAAAAGAATGCATATTGTCACCAATCTTAGTTACCAACTAAGCCATGCATCCGTGATAGGTTACAAAGTCTTGCTGATTATGTGTATTCACACATACACGCACACACACACCCACAACACACACACACACACACACACACACACACACACACACATATATATATGTATATATATATATATGTATATATATATATATGTATATATATATATATGTACATACATACATATACATACATATACACACACACAAACACATTTATTTATATATATATATATATATATATATATATATATATATATACATATATATACTGTATATATATATACATATACATACATCTGTATATATATACATACATTTATACTTATATATATGTTGGTATATATATGTACACATACACACACACACACACACACACACACACACACACACACACACACATATATATATATATATATATATATATATATATATATATATATATATATCATCATCCTGTATCACTCCACTGCAGGACGTAGGCCTGTCTCAATCTTTTCAAGTCATTCCGGTCTTGTGTCCTCTGATTCCAGTTTGCTCCTGCGAAATTCGCTAT
>NW_028234403.1:47148081-47153081 GCF_977035675.1 Penaeus japonicus
AATAATATTTTATATGACATTTTATATAAATCCCTATATACATATACTTTCAAATAAAATTTATATATATTTTTTTTAAAAATATATAATTATAATATTACATATATATATTATATATAATAATAAATATATATATAAAATATATATATATATATGCAAAAATATAAACATAAATAAGATATATATAAACATAAAATATATACATATATAATAATTTTAAAAATTATATAAAATATAAAAAAAGATAAATAATAAATATAATTATATATAAATAATAATATATTAAAAAAAATTAAATATATAAATATTTAAAATTTTATAAAAATTTCTAAATATAAAATATATATAATATAATATAAAAAAAAATAAAAATATATAATAAAATATATAAATATAAAATATATAATGGACAAAAACAAACCCCAACCCTATAATCAAATATATATTATAAATATATTTTATAAATAAATATATATATATATATATAAAAATATAATTTAAAAAAACTACAAAAAAACTAAAATATAAAAATATTTTAAAAAAATATATATAACATAATATATATAAAGTACAATATAAACCAAAATATTATATATATAAAAGGGATTTTAAAAATATATATATATATTTTTTATTATTATTATAAAATTTTTTTTATTTTTAAAAAAAAATTACCCATCCACACCCCCCACACACCACCACACCAACACCACAAAACCACACAAAAGACAACACACCACACAAACACACCACACACCACTCCCACCACCCCCACAAATAAAAACCCCCTTGGGGGCCAAAACCCCAAAAGAACAAGGTTTCCTTTTCCCCCAAATAACGCCCCGAAAAGAAAAGGAAAGAAGTCATTAAAATCATGTTTCGTTGAATTGTGATTTAAAACTTAAAATATTTCTAAAACCCAAATCTTTTTTGTGACTTCATTGTCGAGACCCAAAAATAAAAATGAAAGGGAAGCATTGTAATAAAAGCGGGGGCCAAAATTGTACAGCGACCAACAAAACCCCAGCTATTATCGTAGGTTCGAACCGGGAAAAATTTTTATGTTTCGTCCCGTAGCACGGGGATATTATAAAATATATAAATATATATAATATAAAAAATAAAAATATTAATATATATATTAATATATATAATAATATTTTTTTTTTTTTGTAAAAAAAAAAAAAAAAAAAAAAAATAAAAAAAAAAAAAAAAAAAGGGTTTGTACAAGCTCAAAATTTTTCCACGTTCTTGATCAACAACGAGATTTTTTGGGCGCTGTGAAAAAGACAAAATCTTATACGGGACCCTAGTAGCGCGGGCTGTTCTGAAAACCTCTCCTGGTTTGAACGGAAGTAGAAGTTGTGTTAGATGTTTTATAGAGGAGAGAACATATAACCGAATGATCCAAATATCTGTGCTCTTTATAGTAAAGATACAAAGAATGAATATATCAAGTTTTCTCTTTCTCTTTTTCCTTCTCTTTTTCTCTCTTTATCTCGCTGTCTCTCTGTCTTTCTTCTTCCTCTCTCTCGCTCTCCTATCCTCTCACTCTCTCTCTCTTTCTCCTCATTTCTCCTCTCTCTCTCTCTCTTCTCTCTTCTCTCGCTTCTCTCTCTCTCTTCTCTCTCCTCTCTCCCTATCTCTCACTCTCTCTCTCTTTCTCCCCCTCATTTCTTCTCTCTCTCTTCTTCTATCTCTCTTCTTCTCTCTCTCTCTCTCTCTCTCTCTCTCTCTCTCTCTCTCTCTCTCTCTCTCTCTCTCTCTCTTTCTATCTATCTATCTCTCACTCTCTCTCTCTCTCTCTTTCTCTCTCTATCTATTTATCTATCTATCTCTCATTCTCTCTCTTTCTCCCCCTCACTCTCTCTCATTCTCTCTCTCTCTCATCTCTCCCCCTCCCCCCTCTCCTCTCTCGTCTCTCCTCATCTCTCTTCTCTCTCCCTCTCTCTCTCTCTCTCTTCCTCTCATCTATCTCTCTCTTTTTTCCTCTCTCACTCTCATCTCTCTCTCTCACTCTCTCTCACTCTCCCTCTCTATTCGCACACACCCTCACTCTCTCTTCTCTCTCTCTCTCCCCCCTCTCTCTCTCTCTCTCTCTCTTTCTCTCTTTTTCTCTCTCTCCTCTTTTTTCTTCTCTTTTTCTCTCTCTCTCTCTCTCTCTCTCTCTCTCTCTCTCCCCCTCTGTTCTCTCTCTCTCTCTCTCCCCCACTCTCTGCGCACTCTGCATCTTTCTCCCCCTCCTCTCGCGCGCCGCGGGGCCGTGTCCCCCCCCCCGTGCTCCCCCTCCCCCCCCCCCGTGTCCCGCTGCGCTCTCCTCTTCTCTCTCTCTCTCCTCTCCCCCCCCTCTCTCTTTGTTTCCTTCTCTCTCTCTTCCATTTTCTCTCTCCCCCCCTCTTCTCTCTCTCTCCCTTTCTTTCTCTTCCCCACACTCTCTCTCTCTCTCTCTCTCTCCCTTCTCTCTCTCCCTTCTCTCTCTCTCTCTCTCTCTCTCTCTCTCTCTCTCTCTCTCTCTCTCTCTCTCTCTCTCTCTCTCTCTCTCTCTCTCTCTCTTCTCTCTTTCTCCCCCCCCCTCTCTCTCTCTCTTCTCTCTTTCTCCCCCCCCCCCCCCCTCTCTCTCTCTCTCTCTCTCTCTCTCTCTCTCTCTATCTATCTATCTCTCTCTCTCTTTCTCTCTCGCTCTCTCTACCGTTTTCTTTCTCCCTCCCTATTTAATTCTACTCAGTAACCTAAAGTTCTCTCTCCTCTTTCTCATTCCCTCCTCTCATTTTCATTGCTCTTCATTTTGCCCGCACTTTACATGCATACCGCCATGCCATTCATGCAAAACCGCACCGAGGAAGATAGCGGAATGAGGCCGTTAGCAAAGCAAGTGAAAGGGTTGGAACCTGGGAACCTTGAGTACCTAACAGTTAAGAAAAGATACCGCGTCTGAACGGTACAAGATTTTGGCACTAGGCAAAATCTTGTATTGGTTAAGTATCTGCTTGAAGCATCTGCAAGAGAGTTCGTGAGCAATTACAAACACACACACACGACAGATACATGACTCACTATCTCTCTCTCTCTCTCTCTTCACATATAGATGATTGTATGGATATAGTCAGGGACAGATAAGATACTCAAAACCGAAAAAAAAAAAAGATATAACAACACAAACACATTTTCCTCGTCTGCTGCCGAGCCCCTTCGGTAGGAAGACGCAGCGCACAGGAAGTCTCCCAAGGATCTGAAGTAATCAGGACGCGCTCCTTATCGTCGTCGTCCAGGGCCTGCAGACGCGCCGAAGGAGGGAAGGACCTCGTTGCCCGGCTGTCCTGCTCAGACGTGACCTCATCACAGCCTGTCTGGCGTAGGTTGTTGTGTTTGTGTGTTCGTTGGGTGGGTTTGGTGTGTGCGTGTCACAGGGGTGGACGTGTGGGCGTAAGGGGATCGATGTGTTATTGTAGGGGTCTGTGAGTACGTGTGTGTAGTAGGGGGAATGTTGTTGATGTGTGTGTGTATATTAGTGTGTGTTGACAACAAAACAATGAAGGAAAACACACGAATATGCCGAAGGCCTTTTCGCATTTATTGCTTCATGCGAAAAAGCCTTAGACATATTCGTGTGTTTTCCTTCGTTGATTTGCTTTCAACTTGTTCAGCATGAATCCTTCACATGAGTCTGTGTGTGCGTGTGTGTATGAGTGAGTAAATGTGTGTTCCCTCACTTATTTTTGCGTAGGCTATAAGGTATTTTTCTATGTGTGCTTTATTCTTATCTCAACCATTTCCGTATACTTTGCCTATTTAAGGATGTTTCCTTTTATCTATTCATGTGCAAGTCCGTGTGTATCATATTCTTCTTGCGCCCCTTTTGCATGCACTGGTTGGTGTGCGTATTGGCTCCCCTTTTCGTGAAATTGCACAACGTTCCGTTAGGTTAGACGAATTTTGGATGATTTACGATTGGTGAAATAAGCTTTATATGAATATTTTAAAACCAACCCATAACTCACAGACTCTTACGGAAACTGGGGGTCGAGAGAGCACATAACTTTCATCATATCTGAACATTTCTGAATTTGTTGTTTTAATGAATTATGAAGATTCCTTTTTAAGCGCGAGTGAAATACGACCCCAGAATGAGAATTTAAGCGTGCAAGGTTATATCTCTTCTCGTCTGTACCGAAAGAATATGGAACGAAGAATTTACAAAAGAAAAGAAAAGAGAAAAAGAATCGGATAAATAGTTTACGAAATTATGCTAATTCTTTGACTGACAGATCATATATACACAAGAAGTAAATGTTGGTAAAGGTACTTTCTCGACTATGTTATTTATTCCAAAATGATATTGGTGGTTGTTATGGTAATAATGACGATGGTGATGGTAATGATGATAATGATGTGATGATGTTGAGGAGGAGGAGAAGGAGGAGGATAATGGTGATGATAATGATGTGATGAGGAGGAGGAGGAGAAGAAGGAGGATAATGATGATGATAATGATGTGATGATGATGAGGAGAAGGAGAAGAAGGAGGATAATAATGATGATAATAATGAAGATGAAGATTATGATGAAAATGAAGATGAAGATTATGATGAAAATGAAGATGAAGATGACGATGATGACGATAATGATGACGGTGATGATGATGAGGATATTGATAATAATGATGAAGATGAAGTTGAAGATGAAGCTGAAAATTGATAATAATTACCATAACCATAATAACACCACCAACAATAATAACGATGATAATAATGAATACACACAAACATCAATGAATAAATGAATATGACCGCGAATGAATGAATAAATGAATCCGATTTCGTAACGACTCGGCATTTGGTCTGGACAGTTGAACCTCCAATCAACGGGGGTCAAACAATACCCTGCTGGTTCACAGGGGGGCGGGGGAAAGGGGGGTAAGGGGGAAGGAGGGAGGGAGAGGGGAGGGGAAAAGTGGGATAGAAAAAGGGGGGTGAAGAGATGGAGGGAACAGGAAGAGAGGT
>NW_028234403.1:47175581-47183081 GCF_977035675.1 Penaeus japonicus
TCACCATCCCTGGATCTACCTCCCACAACAACCCATGATCAACTTCACCCCCCCCCCTCCCCCCCGTCCCACTAAAGTTCCCTGCCCTGCCGCTTGAAGTCCGAGCGAATTGCAAAGGAGATACAAACGGCGGGTATGAATGACCAACCGGTGTGAAGTATTATCGTGCAAATCCATGTCTCATTTTGGAACACGCTTGATATTTTTGGAATGTTACAATATTAAGTTGTACATAAACTTATGTTTTCTTTTTAACAATGAGGGATTTTTGTTGCAGCATGAGTATTTCTGGAGCCATTCAATTTGCAATGTATACATATAATAACATGATGTTATATCATTCATTAAATTAATACATAAATAGGGACAATTAGAATTTTTACTAATTAATTTGGCTTCCAAGTATCAACCCTGAACTTAGATTTTTTTTTTTGTTCGGTTATGCCCCAGAAATATCTATAATAACGGTTATACTACGGCAAAAGTATCCTTTAATTGGTAATAGGCAACCTGTCTTCCCTTGGGCAAAACAAAACCCAGTATTACGTGGAAGGATGTCATTTGTGGAGGAGAGGGAGAAGGGGGGAGGGAGGAGGAAGAGGGGGAAGGGGAGAATTGAGGGAGAAACAGGGGCAGGGAGGGAGGAGAAAGAGGAAGGAGGGAGAGACGGTCAGTGTTGACGGAGGTTATGGAAAAGAAGGGACGAAGGGAGGGAGGATAAAGAGAAGGAGGGAGGGATGGTGCGAGAAAAGGAGAGAGGTATGGTACGAGAGAGGGAGGGAGGAAGGGAAGAAGAAGAAAGAGGAGGGGGAGGGAGGGAAGGAGAGAGTATGGAAGAGAGGAAGCGCGAGAGGGAGGAAGGAAGGAGAAAGAGAAAGAGGAAGAGGGAGAGAGGGGGGAAGAGGGAGAAAGAGAAAAAGGGAGAGAGGGAGGGAGAAGAAAGAAGAGGAGGGAGGGCAGAAGAAGAGGAAGGAGCTAAGGAGGGAGAGGAGGTGGGAAGGAGGGAGGGAGGAAGAAGAAGAGGAGGAGAAAGAGGAGGAGGAGGAGGAGGAGGAGGAGGAGGAGGAGGAGGAGGAGGAGTAGTTGGAGTTGGAGTTGGAGTTGGAGTTGGAGTTGGAGTTGGAGTTGGAGTTGGAGTTGGAGTTGGAGTTGGAGTTGGAGTTGGAGTTGGAGTTGGAGTTGGAGTTGGAGTTGGAGTTGGAGTTGGAGTTGGAGTAGAAGTAGGAGGAGGAGGAGGAGAGGGACAGAGGGAAAGGGAGGTGGAGGAAGAAGAAGAAGGAGAAGAAGATGAAGAGAAGGAGTAAGAGTAGATAGAGAAGGGTGATTGAGGTATAGGATAGAATGACAGACGATGGTAGAAGGAAAAAGGCTTTTGAAACTGAAGGAGGATCTAGAAGAAGAAGAATAGGAAGGAAAAGAAGAAGAAGAAGAAAAAAAAAGAAATGGGACAGGATACTAAGACGAAGAAATGTCGAAGAAGGAAGAAAGTGTAAGGAAGGAGGAGAGAATAGAGGGGAATAGAATGAAGAATGAAGTATGGTGGGATAGAAAGGACAAGAGAAGGAAGAGGAAGATGAGTAAGATAATTAAGAAGAAAAAGTTGGGGAAGAAGAAGAGTCGTAAGAAAGAACAAAAGAGGGAGGAGGAGGAGGAAGAAGGTACGTTACAGTGCCATTACCTGTTATTCATCTAGTTCGGGAAATTAATACGTGACGTTTATTGAATCGCTGATGTCCTTCCATCGTGAAGAGGGAAAAAAAAACACTTTTAAAACTATGATGAACGAATCGTTTGCAATCGCAGCGAACTCATGAATTATTTACAAACCCGGGATGTAGCACTATCCCTCATCTCCAATGCGCCCTGAGCCCCTACCTCTCCTCCTCCCTTACCTCCTTCCCTCCCTCCCTCTCTCCCTCCCTCCCTCCCTCCCTCCCTCCCCGCCCCCTACCCGTATCTATCCCCTTCACCGGCCCGAGTAATCGTCTATCGCTGGTTGCCATGACAACTGAGGACACGGCCACGGTGATGTCTGTTCCTTATGTTAAGGTTAAATTGTCTTTACGCTTTACGGGTAAATTCTATTTCCAAGGAGAGGAACGGAATGTTTTTTTGTAATATTTCTTTGTCTCACGTTTTTCTTATGAGAAAAACACAATACAAATTCTTGTCCTGTTGATGTGTATACTCTCTCTTTCTCTCTCTTCTCTCTCTCTCTCTCTCTCTCTCTCTATCTATCTATATCTATCTCTCTCTATCTATCTCTCTCTATCTATCTATCTATCTATCTATCTATCTATCTATCTGTATCTCTCTCCCTTCCCATTTGTATGGGAACACTTTAGCACAGCAAAGGAATCCGTTCCCAAATATTGTAATATTTCATGAATTTAGTGGAGAGATGAAATATTTACTTGAGCAGATGACAGATAGGTGTGGATAGAGCCATTAGTGGGAAATGGATTCAGAAAGTTCTAAATGCCATCTGTATACGTTTATACTGCACCCACACGCACGCATGCTCGCACGCACGCACGCACGCACACACAGACACACGCACGCACGCACGCACGCACACACACACACGCACGCACGCACACACACACACACACACACACACACACACACACACACACACACACACACACACACACACACACACACACACACACACACACACACACACACACAAACACATATATATATACATATATATATATATATATATATATATATATATATATATATATATATATATATATATATATATATATATATATATATATATATATATATATATATATAAATTTATATATATATATAAGTGTGTGTGTGTGTGCGTGCGTGTGTGCGTGTGTGCGTGCGTGCGTACGTGCGTACATTTCCCACTAATGGCTCCACACCTGTCATCTGTTCAAGTATATATATGTATATATATATACATACATACATACATACATACATACATACATACATACATACATACATACATATATACATACACACAAACATACAAACACACATACACACATACATATAAAGATACGTATATACACGGTATATCGCATCAATGTATCTTTCTCCTCTTTTATATTCTATCGATTATCTCTCTCTTTGCTGTACCTGATCCCCTGCTGTAGCAATTTTCACATTTTCTCACGCACTCTATCACTTTGTTTTATATTACTCGCGATTTTTAAGCATAATGTCGTGTTGTGAAATCTTGCCGGTTCAAGTGACATCTAGAGGGTGCTCTTCCTCGTTAATAAAGCTAGTGAAGCGAGTTTAAATCCGCGACCCCGCGACAATTTATTTACCATTTAAAAAAGGAAGACGTTTGTTATCGTTGTTATTATTGTTGTCAATGTTGTTCTCATTGTCGTTACTGCTGCTACTACTACTGCTACTGTTAGTATTATTATAACAATTATTTTTTGTTGTAATAGGTTTTTTTTTCTCCTTCTAATCATTATTATCATCATTATTATTATTATCATCATCATCATTATTACTATAAAAAAATATGAAAATAGATGTCTTCTTACACTTGTTTCTCTCGATTTGAGGTAGCCATGACAACACTATCAGTCTCTCTATGTGAAGCACACTAGCACGTACGTACGTAAGTGAATCTGACGGGCAGTCTTGGCCAATTTATACGTGCCGCAGAAAATCTTAAATCCTGGAATATCCTCCAACGGATGTTAACAGAGATGCGGTTGAGCATGGCTATGTTCCCTGTGATGCAGGTTAGAGCGCTGGGATAAGGAGCCAGCGACCCTCGCTCTCTGGAGTATCTGGCATCAACTTCCAAGCAAGCCATGTGGGCTAACGGACATCTTATGGCCAGCTCAAGTGCAGCTGGATCCCACATGAAATATACCTTGTGAAACATGGGTATATTCGGGAATAACTGTCTGTCAGAAAAGTAAGTGTGGCATAAGACATCACTTTCTTATCAAGGTAATATCTGTAAGTGTATATTGTAATTAGAGACACGAAGCCGAAATATTCAATACCTTCATATTCTCACCGACTGGAACTAGCTCTGCAACCTATGACTGGAGCCCTGGAGATGGAGGCTTGACTAGTTAAAAGTAAAACCACCCTCAGTGATCATGCTGAGGGGGTGGCCACCTCCCCCACAGTCAGCTCATTTTCCTCGATAGCAGTGGCAGTTGGTCATCTTGTCACAAAGAGCTAATGTTCCAAGGCTCCACCTGGATGCCCTGTTTGAGGTTAAAACCTTAGGGTGATCTAGAACGCCATCCCTGCCACCCTCATGAGTACTGACTTTCTCATGACTGGATGGTGAGAGCATCAGATCCTGGATGCATCATGCAAGATTGGCGCCCACCTGGACGCGTCGAGGCGAGTTTCCACTATTCCATGTGCATGACTCGATGGGTACCCTCCCCATGGAACCCACAGCCCACCTAGTTTGCCGGGCGCGAGGAAAAATGAACATTTTTCTGGCACGTTTTCTATAGTTACGCCTTGGACCACAAGGTGCCCGGGTCTACGAGGAAGCACTTGATGATGGAGAGACTATATACTGGCAGGAGAGGTTGTTCAAAGATACTCCCTTCATCGCACCAAACTAGTCAATGATAATGTATACAAGCCGATAACATTTTCCCACATTAACCATACCATCACAACGCCCTGACCATCCACCACAAACGAACACATACATATAAACTCAAACACACTATATGCGCGTAGTAATATGCTCGGCTGGCAGTCTTGCACTGTCAGTGGCAACCCCGGCCATCCATTGCACGCGGAGGTTAATATGCACAATAAAGAGACAACCGTAATTTCACTAAAGTTAAAATAGTCTTCTCCCCGAATCCCTAATGAGGATGATGATAATATTTTTAAAAGAGAAAGAAGAGAGAGAGAAAGAGAGGGGGGGAGGAGAGAGAGAGGGGGAGGAGGGAGAGCGAGGGGAGAGAAAGAGGGAAAGGGAGGGGAGAGAAAGAAGGAGAGGGAGGGGAGAGAAAGAGGGAGAGGGAGGGGAGAGAAAGAAGGAGAGGGAGGGGAGAGAAAGAGAGAGAGAGAGAGAGACTTTTTGACTTTGACGAGTTTATTAAGACAAGTGATTACGTATATCTCAAAAGGACAAGGTAGAGAGAGAGAGAGAGAGAGAGAGAGAGAGAGAGAGAGAGAGAGAGAGAGAGAGAGAGAGAGAGAGAGAGAGAGAGAGAGAGAGAGAGAGAGAAAGAGAGAGAGAGGAGAGGAGAGAAAGATAAAGAGAGAGGGGGGGGATGGCACTCCACACATACGCTATCAAATTGGGAAAATATGGATAGATTTAGAGTTTGCAATTTCCGCTTGCGAATTGAATAATATATTTTTTTGAGAGAGGGGGGGAGGTATAGGGATGGTAGAGTGTGAAACCAGTCGACGAAACACATGTACCGCTTGCTGTCTCATCAGGCTTTTACTTTATAAAGACTTTATAAAGGTTGGCTCATTTACCACCAGAAATCCGACTTATCTGTGGTGGTTTTCTAAGCTTATCAGATGCCCATATAATGTTTATGATGGATAACGATACAGACTGTGACAACAACAACTACATGGGGAATAAAAAGCAAGAACTATATGGAAAATTGCAACGTTTAGATGAAAAATAACAATACAATGACAAACGTTTGGGAAATAAAATGCTTTGCTAGAGAGAGAGAGAGAGAGAGAGAGAGAGAGAGAGAGAGAGAGAGAGAGAGAGAGAGAGAGAGAGAGAGAGAGAGAGAGAAAGGGTGTGGAGGGGAGAGGGAAGAGACAGAGAGAGAGATAAGGGGGGGGGGAGAGAGAGAGAGGTAGAGGGGGGGAGAGGTAGAGGGAAAGAGAGAGTGAATGAGAGGGAGGGAGGGAGAGAGAGAGAGAGATATCAGGGAAGGGGAGAGAGAGAGTGAGAGAGAGAGAGAGAGAGAGAGAGAGAGAGAAAGTGAGAGTGAGAGTGAGAGTGAGAGTGAGAGTGAGAGAGAGAGAGAGAGAGAGAGAGAGAGAGAGAGAGAGAGAGAGAGAGAGAGAGAGAGTGAGAGAGAGAGAGAGAGAGAGAGAGAGAGAGAGTGAGAGAGAGAGAGAGAGATAGAGAGAGAGAGAGAGAGAGAGAGAGAGAGAGAGAGAGAGAGAGAGAGAGAGAGAGAGAGAGAGAGAGAGAGAGAGAGAGAGAGAGAGAGAGAGAGAGAGAGAGAGATACGCCAATGCACAATGATAACAATGACCTAAAAGCGACTATTAGATCGGCCACTGATGTCGAAATCACTGCATCCTTACCGAGACAGACATTACTCTTCAATTCCCCCTGATAGCTTATCACTCGGTTTCCCCTCGCTCGTCTAAACCCTTGTAATCTCATCTGAACTTTACACCCCTCCCCCACCCCCCTCTGCCAATTCGCCGCTCCCCCCCAACCCCTAACCCCCCACCCCCTCGATATTGACTCCCTCTCACCCCTTTCCATATAAAAGGCTCATCCTTTTATGGTGAATTATGCCTTACGTAAGCTGATAATAAAGCCTTTTTTGAGCATTGAGTCTCGTTGGTGAAGTAAGCTGCTTTTGGATAAAACGCCGGAATTACCGTTTAATACTTTTGTCGTGAAAATCCCAGTTTCAACTTTTTCTCCTAAGAAATTCCTTGATATTTGTATGTCCTCTCTTTCTCGCTCAATAAGAGAAGTCGCTTCCCGGGGTAAAAACAGTTGTTGTGCAACGATAGTGTATCTGTGCGTGGTGCTTCTTTATGTTCTTCAGTAATCATGATATAGTAATAATGAAAAGGAAAACAGTTTTGATACTGGCAATAGTAATGATAGTGATAGTAATAGCAATAATGATAACAGTAATGAAGATGATAATGGCAATGATGATGATGATGATGATAATAATGGTAACAATAATAATCTGATATAGTAAAGACGATCATGATAATAATAATGATAATGGTGAGAATGATAGTGATGATAGTAATGTTAAACATAATGATAATAATAGCGAAAGTAATGGTGATAATAAAAATGATATTAATGATAAAAATTATGATAATTTTAAAGATAATAATAGTAATGATAATAACAACAATAATGATAAAAGTAATGATAATGATAATAACAAAACTCGATAATTATGATAACAATAGTAACGACGATAATGATAACAACAATCACAATAATAATAATAAAAAACACTAAAGACCAACACATCCCAATAACCATCAATGCTAATAAACAGATACATATATACACACGCAAACAAGAATCCGAACATTCCAAGTGAAGTTTCGGACACAGCAACGTGGACTGAGAGAAAGCGCTTATCCACAGGATGTCCACTTCTTTGACCATGTGTGGTTGGTGTATTTGTTTCTCTTTGGCTCAACGGGTGTTGGTTCGGGTATTAAGATGTCCATTCTTATGATTGTGGTTGTTGTTGTTCTTCTTCTTTTTATTTGTGTCATGTTGGTTATGGTTATTATTGTTGTCATTTTTGT
>NW_028234403.1:47200581-47205581 GCF_977035675.1 Penaeus japonicus
ATTTATATGTATATATATATATATATATATATATATATACATTTATATTTATATGTATATATATATATATATATATATATATATGTATATATATATGCACATATATACACATGTATATATATATATATATATATATATATATATATATTATATATATATATATATATATGTATATTATATATATATTTATATATATATATATATATAATATATCTATATATATATGCACATATATATACACATGTATATATGTATATATATATATTATATATATATAAATATATATATATATATATATATATATATATGTTGTTGTGTGTGTGTGTGTGTGTGTGTGTGTGTGTGTGTGTGTGTGTGTGTGTGTGTGTGTGTGTGTGTGTGCGTGCGCGTGCGTGCGCGTGAGTGCGCATATATATACACATGTATGTATATGTATATGTATATATATGTGTATATATATATATATGTATATATATATATATGTATATATATATATATATGCATGTATGTATATGTATATATATATATATATATATATATATATATATATATATATAAATGCATGTATGCATGTATGTATTTATGGACAAGCACTTACCCCCCCCCCCCCAAACACACAGGACGCGCTGTACCTCCTCCAAGCGCGGCCCATCACGACGCTGGACTCCTGGACCGACTTCGAGCTCCTCCACGAACAGGACACGGCGCTTCTCACGGACCACGAACTCCTCACGAAAGCCAACGTTGGGTAAGTAGGAATCGGGCGGTTAAAGGCAGCGTAAAGGTAAGTTGAGAGCCTAAGGTAAGCTGGAGGCTTAGTTGAAGTCCCTGTTCACCGACGTGGAAACTACGGCATTTTCCCCAAGAGTTCGGGCGTGCACAAAAGCGAATCTGAAGTACGTAGTGTGCAACGGTTAACAAGTGTACACTACTTCATAATTAATTAGAATTGATTAGAACCTCTAGCTAAGCTTTGCAATACAGTCCTCTAAAGAGTATTGCTAATATCAAAAACAGTCTTTACACGCAAATGTTTTTTTTTTTTGTGTTTTTTTTTTCTTTTGTTTTGTTTTTTCCATTAAAACAGTATGTCCTACCGGAATCTCTTGGACACAGACTTGTCAACTAATGGTTGTTTAGGTCATGCAGTTGTGCATGGAGCAACTGGAGTAAATATTGGGTGTGTAGTTTCCATACTCTCCATACTACCTATTCAAGGAGAAAAGGAGATATTTGGCCAACTAAATTGCAGTTGATTAACAATTGTTAATTACTACGCTTTCAATTGCTTTGTCGATTTTTACTTTGCTGGTCTCGTAAAGTTAAAAAAGAATATAGTAGGAAAAGCAATTGTACGATAAGCAGAACTCATAGAGTAAATAGGAATCTCAGAGTAAGTTGGAGTCGTTTTATCAATCAATCGGATACCCAGTTGACTCGATTATCTAAATTGATATCGTGAAATGCGCAATCATTTGTTCTGTCAGTTATTTTGACGTGTGATTCCTCCAACCTCCTGAATTCTTTTCCCTTTTGCCTCTCCCTCCCCCCCCCCCTCTCTCTCTCTCTCTCTCTCTCTCTCTCTCTCTCTCTCTCTCTCTCTCTCTCTCTCTCTCTCTCTCTCTCTCTCTCTCTTTCTCTTTCTCATTCCCTTCGTTCTCCTTTCACTTTCCCACCCCTTAATCCTCTCCCTCTCCTTCCTGTCCTTTTCACTTTTCCACTCCCTCTCCCTTTCATTATCACTCTCTCTCGACCTCTCCTTCTCACTATTACTCTCCTTCCCTTTCTCATTTTCTCTCCCTTTACCTCTCTCTCTCCTTCTCCCTCTTCCTTTTTCCTCTTCCTGTCCCTCTCCCTCTCCCTCTCCCTTTACCTTTCTTTTAAAGTTTCCAACTCCTTCTCCTCTCCACATTCCCTCTCCCTCTACCTCTCCTTTTATCTCTCCTTCTACCTCTCCCTCTCCATCTCCAATACCTTCCCCAACTCACCTCCCTCTCTATATCCTCCCTTTCACTTTCCCTCTACCTCTACCTCTACCTCTACCTCTCCTTTTATTTCTCCTTCTCCCTCTCCCTCTCCCTCTCCCTCTCCCTCTCCCTCTACCTCTCCCTCTCCCTCTCCCTCTCCTCACTCTCCCGCACTCCCCCCCTTTTCCCTCTCCCTCTTCCCTCTCCCCCTCCCCCTCCCTCTCCCTCTCCCTCTCCCTTTCCCCCTCTCCCTCTCCCTTCTCCCTCTCCTTCTCCCTCTCCCTCTCCCCCTCCCTCTCCCTCTCCCTCTCCTTCCCTCTCCCTCTCCCTCCCTCTCCCTCTCCCTCTCCCTCTCCCTCTCCCTCTCCCTCTCCCTCTCCCTCTCCATCCCCCATCCAATTCCAATACCTTCCCCCTCCCCATCTCCTCCCCCCATTGCGCGTATTAACCTCCCCATCTCCCCGTCTCCCTTGTCCCCCAGCGAGGTGCTCTACGGCAGGATCTCCCCCTTGACCCTGTCCCTCCTGCCGTCTGTCCTCGACTCGGTCTACCAGAGGGACGCCATTCGCTGCACGTGGCCGACCATCGCCTTCGACCCGCATCACTTGAGGCTGTGCCCGACCTTCTCCTCGCAGTTCTTCCTAAACATGATCGAGGTGAGGAGGGGGAAGGTACGGCCGAGGGGAGGAGAGGGAGAGAGGGAGAGGAGAGAGGGAGAGGAGGGAAGAAGAAATAAGGAAGAGCGTAGGGACAGTAGAGAAGTAGAGAAAGTATATATAATATTATATATATATAATATATATAGTATATATATATAAATAGATAGATAGAGAGAGAGAGGGAGAGGATGAGAGAGCGAGAGAGAGAGAGAGAGAGAGAGAGAGAGAGAGAGAGAGAGAGAAGAGAGAATGGAGATGCGGGAGGAGGAGTAGGAGTAGGAAGGAGAGGGAGAAGAAAGCGACGGATAGGATGAAAAAGAGAGAGGAGCGGTAAAGAGAGAGGAAAGAAAAGGAAGAGAGAGTGCCTGAGATTTGGTATGTTGGGATGATTCCCTTACGGCTAATCATAGCAGTGCTATGGTAAGAGTGATGAAATGACAATGCTAATGATGTTGATAATGCCACTATTACTGACAAGATGATAATAAACTATCAAAAAAAAAAAAAATACTAAGCTTAATAGCATCATTAATCCACAGCCTCGAAAACCATTCATCACTCTTTACAGCCCAACAATACTGCAACTATGTACCAATAACAAACTCAACAGATGCAATACCGATTCAACGAGGACAAAGGCGTTAGCACCACTAACCAGTCCATCGACCTCGCTGTGTACGGGCACGAGGTCACGACCCCGCAGTTTCTCGCGTGGGGCAAGGAGCGCTTCGGCGAGATGAACAAGATGACCTTTGTCCAAATCATATTCAACTTGATTTATGTATGTTATTATATGTGTTCTTTTCTTGTTCTTATTTACTTTATTTATTCATTTATTGAACTTTTTTTTTTTTTTTTTTTTTTTTTTTTTTTTTTGCTGGTTTGAATTCTTCAGATGAAGTGAGGTGATTTATGTTTTACTTTTTTATTTACCTTTTTAACTGACTGTTTTTTTCTGGTTTGAATTTCTGAAGTGAGGGGAGGTGATGAGGTGATGTAGATTAGACTCAGTTTCAAATGAATGTAGGCCTTGCTGCAGGTGTACTTTTTGAAGTGAGGGGAGGAGATGAGGTGATGTCGAATAGACTCAGTTTCCACTGAACTGTCAGTCATGATATATAAACCCTTATTTTTTTTTTCTGCAGGTGTATTAAAAGGTTAGGGAATTAAGCTGAGTTAAGTTTTCTTTTATATTCAGTTTACTTATCATTCACTCTAGATAAATTAGATAAATTAGTATTAATGAGAAGAATGTTTGTATATATATATATATATATATATATATATATATATATATATATAAGATAAACTACTATAAATGAGTATATATATTTATATGTATATATGTTACATATATGTATAGATACATATATATACTTACTATATATATATATTATTTTTATATAGTATATTGATATATACTCTTATATATGTATATATATATACATACACATGCATACATATATTATTATATATGCATATATCATTAAGAAAAATCTTACTTTACCACATACACAAACCAAAATTAAAAGAAGGACTCATGCCTCCGTCTTCACTCTACACTCGAGACATCGATAGCAAAACATTCTCAGAAAAAAAAAGTTTCGTAAAATAATAACAACAAACCTATCAGGATAAGTTCGCCAACGGCAGTCGAATCAACAGCAGCCGTCAGAAGTTCGAAGATTATCAGCTGGACCAGGGAATGAGAACCTTGTCTCCCGAAACGATCTTTTCTGATATCACGAATCATCTTCCCGATTTAGTAGAGGTGAGGTTTAAGTGCTGGGCTTATTTCATGTTTTTTTTTTTTTTTTTTTTTTTTTTTTTACTCTTAACTCTCTTTTCAGGGGGTTGGGTAACATTCTTTCACCTGCGAAACTTACTGCTGTCATTTAGGTTCTGTTTTCTATTGATATGTACAATCTTTTTATACACTAAGACATTGTTTGTTTGTTTGTTTTTTTTTCTATTTCAATATATTTAATCTCATGGTCCCAGGTGGGGTACAAGCACGTCCTCACGAGCAGGTTCAGTTCCAGTAGCCAGTGCATCGCTCTTCAAATGCTGGCGGAAGACAGAAAGGGTAAGGGACAGGAGGGGTAGTCAGTGACTGAGGGAAAGAAAGAAAGACAGATATAATGAGAGAAGTATATAGATACGGAAGAGGAGAGACAGGGGGTGTCTAGCCGTGCCTTTGACTTATACACGCAGAACTCAGGCGAGGATAACAAAACGACATCGCATCCCTTCTCCCCCTCCTCGAGCGCCGCGTACGAATCGCTGATGGTCCCGACGGGCCCTCAAGGGTTCTTACAGCCGAGTCCGGGTCCACACGTTGTTTTAGGTGGACCACCTCATTGCGTTGAGAAAT
>NW_028234403.1:47225581-47228081 GCF_977035675.1 Penaeus japonicus
GAGAGTAAGTTATTACCTATATATATATATAATATATATATATATATATATATATATATATATATATATATATATATATATATATATATATATTATATATATATACATATATATATTATATATATATCCATATACATATATTAATATTATAATATAAATATATATTATATATATATATATTATATATTTATATATATATATATAAATATATATATGTATATATATATATATATATATATATATATATATATATATATAAACATGTATATATGTATATATGTATATATATATACATATATATATGTATATATATATATATATATATATATATATATATATATTTATATTTATATAAGTGTGTGTGTGTGTGTGTGTGTGTGTGTGTGTGTGTGTGTGTGTGTGTGTGTGTGTGTGTGTGTGTGTATGTATAACGTGCGACATAGTGATAATTTGGTTGCCTCTGATATCAAGGTAATGTGATTTTGGAAAAACTGAGCTTTTAGACACACATTACATATATGCACCCTTGTCATACGTGAACGTGAAGATATGACATTTATTCAGTGTTTGTTCTATTCATACGTTCGGGAATGAAAATAAATATGCCTAATAATAAAACTCAATATAATTGTCTAAGAATACTAGGATAGGGTACGAAGATGTTATATTTCATAGTCCACGCATCCCAACCACCTGCCACCACTTTCCATTACACGTATGATAGGATGAGAGTATACCTCCTATATTGCCGTACATACAGGGTCACATTTCATCACTTTCACTTGATCGAGCAGGTTCTGCCCTTCATTTAATTTCGATAATTTTCAGCATGTCATAAAACGAAAGCTCAAAGAATACTGTCACGTTTTCACTCGCATAAGCCAAGATTAAAGGGGTAAAGAAGCACTAGGTTTCGTTCAATTCTTTTCATTTCGTAGATTAAATAACATGATGCGCTTATTAGGCGTTATCAAAGACAATGTTTTCGAAGTATGATGTCAATAAGAATTGTTAACTATCGGACAGTTAACATAAACGTTCCTTTTTACTTTGATGTGAAGATCCTTTGATTTTGATCATCAGGGATAAGTCACCAGAATTTTCATATTTATTTTCCTTATGTCTCCCATTCTTTCCTGAAAGCGCCTTTCATAACTTCTAAATGTTTGTATTCACGCCGGCTCACCAAAATCATCGTAGAAAGAGTTATCTGCACAGTAAACGGTGCATAATATGGCCTGGATGACGAAAGCGACTTTTTTTAAATGTTAAAAGATGGGTTGAATTGGGTACCGATTCCTCCTTTTTAAAATCTTTTATTTAGGTATGTTAATGTGTAATATTAGACACTCAAAAAACAGGTCTTTTCATGTATCTTTTAACGTAAGCTATTAAGGCACATTACGTGGTATGCGTTTAGACGCATCATTAGCACACAAATAACCATCCTCAGTACCACACAAGGGGCATAACAGAATGAAAGTCCTTTTGGCAAAAGGAGGATGGTAATAATGATAATAAATGATGAATGGTGCAATTTGTGGGTCGATAGTATTGGTTCTCGCATGGTGCGTTGAGGGCGGTTAACAGAGCTATATGATTCACGGAATGATTCGAATCTATATGCATTTATTTTCAGCTCCCACTTCTGCATAGCTTTGCAAAATATAGAGAAAATTCATACACACCGTTTTATGCAATTGCTCACCATTCTTCATACTAACTATTACGACGCTAGACATAATAGATGCGCTAACAGCAAATCTCACCCAATTTTCAAAAGAAACTGTCACGAGACAGTCTGTAAACATTAATAACCCACATCATGCTTTAAAGGTCGTGTAAGGACACAACTTCCGTTGAATAAAGCAGTGAACTAAAACTACAAAAGAAAGAAAGAAAAAAAAAACGCGTGAATGTGAATGTATACGACATCTATTATTCACCGCTACGATTTAGTTGCCAACACAAGCCAGACAGTGATACTAAGTCGGTTGCTTCACGGCGTTTTGAATTACAACATCATCTGTCTTAGAAAAATCCAATGGAAATTTCTATTATTCTGTTAGTCATTCATATATGTAATTCAGTCCTTTCTGTTTGTTTTTCTTATCTTTTCCATAACAAGTTAATTGAAAGATGAGCGATCCCTTGTACTTCATCGCCTCCTGATCGACGCTGACCTCGCCGAAAAGGGTTATAAATGCATGAGGTGTGACTCGTATGTGTCGCACGCTTGGCCTTAGCGACCGACGCGCGTTTCCAAAACAGTGATGAGAACACATATACATTGAACTTTTATGTTCTTATTTTCCTTTGATATTTATGACAAGTATATATATGTATATATATATATATATATATATATATTATATATAATATATTATATATATATATATATTATATATATATATGATATATATGTATATATTATATATATATATATATATATGTATTATATGTATATATGTGTGTGTGTTGTATGTAATATATATTATAT
>NW_028234403.1:47233081-47238081 GCF_977035675.1 Penaeus japonicus
ATATATTTAATAATAGATATATATATACAATATTGTATATATAAGATATATATATATAATATATATATATATATAATATAATATATATTTATATTATTGTGTTAGACCGTCACCACCCTCACCACCACGACCTTCACCACCCTAACCACACGACCATCACCACCCTCACAACCACCCACACCGTCACCACCTCACCTCACCACGACCGTCACACCACCCTCACCACCACGACCGTCACCACCCACCACCACGACCCACCACCCTCACCACCACCCTCACCACCACCACCACACCGTCACCACCCGACCACCAGACCGTCCACCACCCTCACCACCACGACCTTCACCACCACGACCGTCACCACCCTCACCACCACGACACGTCACCACCAACCCACACCACGACCCACCACCACCCACCACCACGACCCACCACCCTCACCACCACCCTCACCACCACGACCTCACCACCCTCACATCACGACCGTCACCACCCTCACCACCACGACCGTCACCACCCTCACCACCACGACCGTCACCACCCTCACCACCACGAGTTGCACCACCCTCACCACCCGACCGTCACCACCCGCACCACCACCCATCACCACCACCCACGACCGTCACCACCCTCACCACCACGACTTCACTCACACCCACACCACCACGACCACCACCTCACCACCACCACCCCACCACCACCACGACCGTCACCCACCCCCTCACCCCCCCGTCACCACCCTCACACCCCACGACCGACACCACCCTCACCACCACGACCGTCACCACCCCCCACCCACCACCCCCTCGACCCCACCCCCATCCCCACGACCCCCACACCCCACCACCACGACCGTCACCACCCCCACCCCCACGACCGTCACACCCTCACCACCACACCACCCTCACCCCCCACCACACCCACCCCACCCCCACGCACCAACACCCCCCACCACCCTCCCACAACGACCCACACCACCCCCACACTCACACCCACCACCAACCACCACCACCACCGTCACCACCCTCACCACCACGACCTTCACCACCCTCACCACCACGACCATCACCCTCACCACCACGACCGTCACCACCCTCACCACTACGACCCATCCCCACCCTCACCCCACGACCGTCACCACCCTCACCACCACGACCGTCACCACCCTCACCACCACGACCGTCACCACCCTCACCACCGTCACCACCGTACCACCACACCCTCACATCACCACCACGACCACACCACCCTCACCACCACGACCTTCACCACCACGACCGTCCCACCTCCACGACCGTCACCACCCTCACCACCACGACCGTCACCACCCTCACCACCACGACCGTCACCACCACCACCACGACCGTCACCACCCTCACCACGACCATCACCACCCTCACCACACCACCGTCACCACCTCCCTCACCACCTTACACGACCGTCACCCACCCTCACCACCAGACCGTCACCAACCGTCACACCACACCGTCACCACACTCACCACCACCGTCCACGACCACCCTCACCACCACGACCCGTCACCACACCACCACGACTCAACCACCCTCACCACCACGACCATCCACCACGCCTCACCACCGTCACCACCCCTCACCACGACGACACCTCACCACACCGTCACCACCCTCACCACCACGACCGTCACCACCTCACCACGGACCGTCACCACCCTCACCACCACGACTCACCACCACCACCACCATCCTCACCTCCACCACCACGACCGTCACCACCCTCACCACCACGACCGTCACCACCCTCACCACGACCAACACCACCACACCACCCTCACCACCCATCCCCTCACCCACACGACGTCACCACCACCCACCGACCGTCACCACCCTCACACCACGACCGTCACCACCCTCACCACCACGACCTCACACCACCACCACACTACACCTCACCAACGACCGTCACCACCCTCACCACCACGACCACCCTCACCACCACGACCTCCACCACCCTCACCGACCGTCAACCACCCTCACCACCACGACCACACCTCACCACGACCGTCACCACCCTCACCACCACGACCGTCAACACCCCTCACACACACACCGTCACACTCTACCACCACGCCCACCACCACGACCGTCACCACCCTCACCACCACGACCATCACCACCTCCACCACGACCAGTCACCACCCTCACCACCACGACCTCACCCCCGCCGACCAGTCACCACCCTCACCACCACGACCGTCACCACCTCACCACCACGACCGTCACCACCATCACCACGACCATCACCACCTCACCACCACGGACCGTCACCACCTCACCACCACGACCGTCACCACCCTTACCACCACGACCGTCACCACCCTCACCACCACGACCTTCACCACCACGACCGTCACCACCCTCACCACCACGACCGTCACCACCCTCACCACCACGACCTTCACCACCACGACCGTCACCACCCTCACCACCACGACCGTCACCACCCTCACCACCACGACCGTCACCACCCTCACCACCACGACCGTCACCACCCTCACCACCACGACCGTCACCACCCTCACCACCACGACCGTCACCACCCTCACCACCACGACCGTCACCACCCCCACCACCACCCTCACCACCACGACCGTCACCACCCTCACCACCACGACCGTCACCCCCCACCACAACCCACACCTCACCACACGACCGTCACACCCTCACCACACCCTCACCACCCTCACCACCACGACCGTCACCACCCTCACCACCACGACCGTCACCACCCTCACCACCACGACCGTCACCACCCTCACCACCACGACCGTCACCACCCTCACCACCACGACCGTCACCACCCTCACCACCACGACCGTCACCACCCTCACCACCACGACCGTCACCACCCTCACCACCACGACCTTCACCACCACGACCGTCACCACCCTCACCACCACGACCGTCACCACCCTCACCACCACGACCATCACCACCCTCACCACCACGACCTTCACCACCCTCACCACCACGACCGTCACCACCCACCACCACGACCATCACCACCCTCCACCCTTACCACCACGACGTCACCACCCTCACCACCACGACCGTCACCACTCCTCACCACCACGACCGTCACCACCCTCACCACCACGACCGTCACCACCCTCACCACGACCGTCACCTCACCCTCACCACACACCCGTTCACCACCCTCACCACCACGACCGTCACCACTCTCACCACCACGACCGTCACCACCCTTACCACCACGGACCGTCACCACCCTCACCACCACGACCGTCACCACCCTCACCACCACGACCGTCACCACCACCACCGCACACGTCACCCTCACCACCACGACCGTCACCACCCTCACCACCACGACCTTCACCACCACGACCGTCACCACCCTTACCACCACGACCGTCACCACCCTCACCACCACGACCGTCACCACCCTCACCACCACGACCTTCACCACCACGACCATCACCACCCTCACCACCACGACCGTCACCACCCTCACCACCACGACCGTCACCACCCTCACCACCACGACCGTCACCACCCTCACCACCACGACCGTCACCACCCTCACCACCACGACCGTCACCACCCTCACCACCACGACCGTCACCACCCTCACCACCACGACCGTCACCACCCTCACCACCACGACCGTCACCACCACGACCATCACCACCCTCACCACCACGACCATCACCACCCTCACCACCCTCAACAGCCCGACCATCACCACCCTCACCACCACCACGACAATCACCACCCTCACCACCACGACCGTCACCACCCTCACCACCACGACCGTCACCACCCTCACCACCACGACCGTCACCACCGTGGCCGCCACGACCGTCACCACCCTCACCACCACGACCGTCACCACCCTCGACCGTCACCACCCTCACCACCACGACCGTCACCACCCTCACCACCACGACCGTCACCACCCTCACCACCACGACCTTCACCACCACGACCGTCACCACCCTTACCACCACGACCGTCACCACCTTCACCACCACGACCTTCACCACCACGACCGTCACCACCCTCACCACGACCGTCACCACCCTCACCACCACGACCGTCACCACCCTCACCACCACGACCGTCACCACCCTCACCACCACGACCGTCACCACCCTCACCACCACGACCGTCACCACCCTCACCACCACGACCGTCACCACCCTCACCACCACGACCGTCACCACCCTCACCACCACGACCGTCACCACCCTCACCACCACGACCATCACCACCCTCACCACCACGACCATCACCACCCTCACCACCACGACCGTCACCACCCTCACCACCACGACCGTCACCACCCTCACCACCACGACCGTCACCACCCTCACCACCACGACCGTCACCACCCTCACCACCACGACCGTCACCACCCTCACCACCACGACCGTCACCACCACGACCGTCACCACCCTCACCACCACGACCATCACCACCCTCACCACCACGACCGTCACCACCCTCACCACCACGACCGTCACCACCCTCACCACCACGACCGTCACCACCCTCACCACCACGACCATCACCACCCTCACCACCACGACCGTCACCACCCTCACCACCACGACCGTCACCACCCTCACCACCACGACCGTCACCACCCTCACCACCACGACCGTCACCACCCTCACCACCACGACCATCACCACCCTCACCACCACGACCGTCACCACCCTCACCACCACGACCGTCACCACCCTCACCACCACGACCGTCACCACCCTCACCACCACGACCGTCACCACCCTCACCACCACGACCATCACCACCCCCACCACCACCACCCTCACCACCACGACCGTCACCACCACGACCGTCACCACCCTCACCACCACGACCGTCACCACCCTTACCACCACGACCGTCACCACCCTCACCACCACGACCGTCACCACCCTCACCACCACGACCGTCACCACCCTCACCACCACGACCATCACCCTCACCACCACG
>NW_028234403.1:47243081-47245581 GCF_977035675.1 Penaeus japonicus
AATGATAATGATGATGATAATCCTAGTAATGACAAAAGCAATATAAAACTACAAAAATTACGATAATGAAAATAACATCAATAATGATAACATATTGAAAATTATCATGATAATGACAACTCTAACAGCAAGAAAAGTCTTGGAAGTGCTGAAAACACTAGAAAATATTGACAAAATCATATATGACACACGTCTGTGTGTGTGTGTGTATTTGCTCTCCCATAATTTTGAAGACAATAAAAGATATTCATGTATACATTGTCATACAGTAAATGTGCATCTGTTCAATCGCTAACCTGGGGCCGGATTCATTAACATACGATGGTAAGGCATTAACCAGCGGTCAATTACCAGCGCGTTTACCAGTCATGGCAAAGTGTGATTTATCAAGCGATGATAAGTCGCCTGGTAAGGGTAAATCGACTTTATCACCGTAATTTGATGGTAACTCTGGTAAATCGATTCCGCCAATCAGCGAGCGCCTTACATGATTCTTTAGGCTCCTTTGACCAATCCCGTAACATGTAAACAAAACCTGATCCAACAGCGAGATATTTTTGTTTCAAGAAAGAAATGATAAACATTTCTTCTGTGTTAAATTATTTCTATATAAATCAATTTCCTGGAAAGCATATTCTATTGCATGATCTTATGGGTCATATATAATGTAATGGTTTTCATAAACATACTATTTTTCTTTTTTATAGATTGCAGTCAAAAGAAAAGAAGCAATGGCTCCACGAATGGTGGTGTTATTTGTATCAACGTTTTCCAAAAAGAAATGCCAATCAAACCTTTCAAAGATTATGAATAATTGTATATAAATTAATGCAAACACACAAATAATTTATATATTTATATGTTTACTGTTTTTTAACTATGTCATTAAAATAAAATGTTTGAATTTGTCAAATCATTAATTCCATGTATTATCATCAGTTATTGTAGGCTTGTGACGAGACTGCATGAACATTACTCTCGCTTATTTCCTGTGAATTTTATTTATTTTTGTCATGTCCATATGAAAATGAACAGTTGCCATCATTCTGATCATAATAGGTGTACATCAAAACTAAAGTGTTGCCTTTAATGTTGATTTTTGCTGAGATAAAGCCTGAAGAGTGAGTCATCGCTGTAGTTGCCAGTGGACATACCAGTGCTCCAACCACTAGTAAATTTAGCATTGTATTCTATCATGGTAAGTTGTTCATGAATACCGATGCGATCTGTTTACCATCATAATTGTAGTTACCAGCGTATTTATCATGGTAAGTGCGTTGATGAATCCAGCCCCTGGCTGGCATTGGTTTCCTTCCTTCATGCCATTCATCTGGACCTGTGACTTATGATCAATTAGTATATCTAAACTCTTTGCCGTTTGTCCAATCATCAACGTGGAATTTATACTTTTTGTACTTTTTATTGAGAATTAAAGTCATTATAGTTCTTTATGCATTCTATCTCTCTCTCTCTTTCTCTGTCTGTCTGTCTGTCTGTCCGTATGTATGTCTCTCTATTTCTCTCTCTCTCTCTTTCTCTTTCTCTTTCTCTCTTTGTCTCTTTCTCTTCCTCTCTCTCTCTTTCTTTCTTTCTCTCTCGCTCTCTTTCCCTCGCTCTATTTTTATCTATCTCTATTTCTTTCTTTCTTTCTTTCTGTCTTTCGTTCTCTTTCACTCTCTTTCTCTCACTTTCTCTCACTTTCTTTCTCTCTCTCTCTCTCTCTCTCTCTCTCTCTCTCTCTCTCTCTCTCTCTCTCTCTCTCTCTCTCTCTCTCTCTCTCTCTACTTCTCTCTCTTTCTCCCTCTCTCTCTGTCTCTCTCCCTCTCCCTCTTCCTCTCTCTCTCTCTCTCTCCCTCTCCCTTCCCTCTCCCTCTCCCTCTCCCTCTCCCTCTCCCTCTCCCTCTCCCTCTCCCTCTCCCTCTCCCTCTCCCTCTCCCTCTCCCTCTCCTTCTCCTTCTCCCTCTCTCTCTCCCTCTCCCTCTCCCTCTCCCTCTCTTTCTCCCTTCCTCTCCCTCTCCCTCTCCATCTCCCTCTCCCTCTGTCTCTGCCTCTGCCTCTCCCACTCCCTCTCCCTCTCCCTCGCCCTCTCCCTCTCCCTCTCCCTCGCCCTCCCTCTCTCTCTCTCTCTCTCTCTCTCTCTCTCTCTCTCTCTCTCTCTCTCTCTCTCTCTCTCTCTCTCTCTCTCTCTCTCTCCTTTAAACGTATTTTGAATTAAAGTCATTATAGTTCTTTATTGCATTATCCCCCCCCCCTCTCTCTCTCTCTCACTCTTTCTCTCTTGACGTCCGTCAAACCATCGCTACCAAGTAAATATATTACCTGTGCCGTTATCCATCAATAAAGAAATCAAGAACAGCCAGACTTTGGCTTCAAAAACCTTTTGTGAGCACCCCCCACCCCTCTCTCTCTCTCTCTCTCTCTCTCTCTCTCTCTCTCTCTCTCTCTCTCTCTCTCTCTCTCTCTCTCTCTCTCTCTCTCTCTCTCTCTCCCTCTCCTTCGC
>NW_028234403.1:47253081-47255581 GCF_977035675.1 Penaeus japonicus
TTACTTACGAGAATATTCTCCCCATGTCCCGAGGTGTGACAACACTACGGTCCAGGGAGACGGAAATAGAAGCATATCTTGCATAATGCAACTAACGAAAAATGCAACGTATTTGAGAACTGGACTCAGACGGGATGGGAGGAGGAGGAGGTGGGGGGTGGGGGATGGGGGATGGGGGATAAAACGTCGAAGTATTGTGCGTAAAGCATAGTAGAGGATATATATGAGAAGAAAGTGACAAAAATATTTTATCTATCGGGAATTAAGGAATTTGTGTGTAGAGAAGGGGATGGGGGTACTGACAAATAGATATGTACATAAAGTGTAAAACTATAAATAAGAGAAAAAAAATACATCTATTATAATAATTTTCATCATAAGTCATAACTATCATAACTATTTCAAATGAATATCAGGAATTTACAAAATCAGAGTGAGAAGAGAAAAGGGGGAATAAATAGATAGATAAATGAATAAATAAATAGACAAATAAATATATAAATTTATAGATAGATAAATGAAATAGATAAATAAATAGACATATAAATGAATAGATAGATAAATAGATAGATGAATTATTGAACAGATGAACGAATAAACGAATAAACATAAAGATAAATAAATACAAATAGATAACAAAAAGGTATAAACAAAAAAAAAAGAAATATAACAAAGGAGCAACCACGTCATTTATTTATCAGGAATTTACGAGTTACTAAAAATAAAGTGAAGCGTAAAAGTATGCGTTATTGTACTATACTCTTTTATACCTTTTGGCGTGTGTATGTATGTATTTATGTATGTATGTATGCATGCATGTATGTATGTATGTGTATATGTATGTATGTATGTATGTATGTATGTATGTATGTATGTATGTATGTATGTATGTATGTATGTATATATATAGGTATATGTATGTATGTATGTATGTATGTATGTATGTATGTGTGTGTGTGTGTGTAAATATGAATGTGTGTATGTGTGTATGTATATTGAATAAAATGCAAATTTCCTATAACGTGTGTATAGAATTAAAGACAGGATACAATGAGAACAGAACAGTAAATGGCCCGAAGAGCAATTCTTGATGAAATCGAGTGTCTGTGTGAGGGTACGTACGCGCGTTACTGTGTGTGTGTGTGTGTGTGTGTGTGTGTGTGTGTGTGTGTGTGTGTGTGTGTGTGTGTGTGTGTGTGTGTGTGTGTGTGTGTGTGTGTGTGTGTGTGTGATTGAGTGTTCTTGTGTACGTTTGTGTATCAGGTGAAAATGTAGGCAATTTTTTCCTTTTTACAAATTGATAGGAAATAAAGCCTGATTCAATTAATTAGGCTTAACAACATAAACGATATAGCAAAAGAAGAAAAAGAAACACAAACATATACAGACGAATGAATGTTTGAACACACGGAATGGCGTGGAAGCCAAAAGCGTTCAAGTGTTATCAAAATTGTTTACAAAAGAGGTTATATAGAGAAGTTCTATATACATTACCTTCTATAATTAAAACACCGGAAGTGAAATCCTTAAAAACAGATGACGCCTTCAGTGTGTGTTTATGGTCATGAGAAATACATTGCATTAAGTACAGAGAGAAGAGTTAGCAAGGATAAAGATAATTGTGATTAAGATGATGTTTATGTTGTTAGTAATAATGGTGATAGTACAATTATAGCAATTCTATTGATGATATCAAAAGGAATTATAATAGGCCCTAATGAGGACAACGGTATTGATTAAGATGATACTGACATTCATGATAATAATATGGATGAATAATAATTTCAGTCATTGCAATATCAACGATAATAACAACTGCCGTAGTGGTAATATTGTTACTTCCACTGTCGTTACTACTGCTAATACTTCCAATAATGATAATAATGCCAATATCTATAATGATAACAATATCAATAACATTAATTAACTTACAACGACCCGTACCAAGAGCACAACAAAAAATCACACTCACACACAGGAAACATTTGAGGTACGTAGAAGCGTAACTGAACGCAGTCTGCATGCATATACAAGCAATATCATGACTAAATGCAAGACTAATACGCGTACACGCAATACCAATCGATAGAATAGTTTCGTACTGAGACCGACATAAATACGGGGAAAGGACAAAATAAACAAAGAAGGGGACGTTATATTGAAGCCATGGGGAAAATCTAGGTAGAAATATGGGAACACGGAGCCACATGGAAAGATATAGATTGTAATAGGTAAATGGGGGAAGATAGAGACTGTGGATTAAGGAGATATAGATAGTTAGAAAAATGGTAATTACGGAAACAGTCGTCTAAGCATATAAGCAAAGACGTAGCATTATAGAATACTCTCCTCGTAAATTCGTAAAGATGGAATAAGTAGAGTAGAGTACTCATTATGATCCAGAGAATCAAACTGTGCATAAAAAAATCACCTGAGTATTTTCATGTCATTTTTTATTACACGCTTTTTATCTTTTCCTTTGTTTGAAGTATTGACAAAT
>NW_028234403.1:47305581-47308081 GCF_977035675.1 Penaeus japonicus
GGGAAAAAGACTGCAAA
This sequence comes from Penaeus japonicus, assembly GCF_977035675.1. Taxonomy (NCBI): domain Eukaryota; kingdom Metazoa; phylum Arthropoda; class Malacostraca; order Decapoda; family Penaeidae; genus Penaeus; species Penaeus japonicus. The sequence goes on from NW_028234403.1 coordinate 47,305,599, forward strand.
TTGGTGTGGGGGGGGGGGGGAACATTAATTGCTCACTAGTGCCAAGCGAGAAAGTCATCTTTCCACTTCTGCACATCAAACTAATGAAGTAGTACGTAAAGGCTTTAGATGAACAAGAAAACTGCCCCCGACATCTATGCGGTACATTTATCGACCTTAGGAAGAAATTGACAGTAGACAGCCGGAATCTTTAATGAATCTAAACTTCGAAAGATGGTTAGAGGTAGACTTCACTAAATCAATGACCATTATTGTGGAAAGAGCCTGGCTGGCCTTTGTTAAGGTAGTGAACCATTTCCTTGCTAACAAACAAGCAAAGAACTACAGGGAAAAAGTTAATGAAGTGCTTTCCTCCTTTGAATTGTTTGGTTGTAACATGAGCATAAAGGGTCATTTCTTATTCAGTGTAATTGATGAGCAGGAGAACGCTTTCATCAAGACATTAAGGTTATGGAAGAACACTATCAAGGGCGCTGGGATATGCACATGATGACTGATTACCGTTGGGACCTGGAGAGAGATGCACCTGATCTAGGAAACGAAAATTCCTTCCTTCTTAATTAATGATTGGACTTCATTTGACACTAACTTCCATGTTTACTTGATAAAGCTCTCCTTTCTACTTTATCCTAATTCTGATGATTCTGTACCTCCCGCATTGTAATTAAGTCGATATCTGTTTTGAGGAAAATGTGACTATTATTATACTATTAGATATACTTTGGCATTTTTAGTGGTTTCACAGGTGTTACAGATGCCTAGACGTAAAGCCCTGCACAACTATTTGTCTGAAAATAAAAAAATTATACCCAAAGTAAAACAAAAAATCTTAGAAAAATATTCCGATGTGATGGGTGAAAACGGACTGCATTTGTGGGATCAGTTCAAAAAGCTGACCTTAAATAAGTTACCAAAAATTGTTATACAAACTTTTGGTACCCTAACTATTGTAGGCCTGAGCTATTGTTATCATCTCAGCTTATCATTTAGATATGATCTCTACAAAATACGAATCAATATCACTATAGCTGCTGTAACTGTTGTTCCTGGGGCATTACTTTCGTTGTTACCACCATTATCAATGTTATTATTATTACTGGTGTTATCACTATTTCCGTCCCCATTATCACGTCTTGATTATCATCACTATTACTATTATCATTGTTGTTGCTGCTTCCATAAATTTTGTTCATATCATTATAAATGTATTGTTTGTTTTCATTATTATCTTTATTACCGTTGTCGTGTTGCTGATTATGTTATCATCACTATTATCCCCATTGTCATTATGATCGCTATCACAATCCTCACCATTCATAGTGCGTAGAGATTCATACGAGCGAATAGTAAAAAGTATAGTGCCTCTTTAATCCTGCTGACCCGGTGCCTTCCGTGAGCTTATGATAAACAGAAGGAAGACACGCACACTCGCCTAGTGTTATATACAGCTGTATACTGTATAATGTAGTTCAGAGTTCACAGTGGGTTTTACACGTGCCACATTGTGCATTCATCTACAGGTTCGGTGTTATATGTGGGATATTATAGTGATATAGTGTGATACACGAAATAGTGTCTGTAATACTTTATACCAATGAGACAACAGATAATGCCTAATATTGTGATATTAGTTGTATAATGGTTTACTTTATCGCAGTGATATTATTTCCAAAGTTACTACATGTTACATGAAAGCACATGTATTATTATTTACATTGTTTGCTATATTTACGTTTCTTTCTATGTACAATATGTCACATGTAGTGACTTTGGAAATAATATCACTGCAATAAAGCATATCATAATACAACGAATATCACAATATTAGGCATTATCTGTTGCCTCACTGGTATAAAGTATTTCAGACACTATTTCGTGTATCACACTATATCACTATAATATCCCACATTATATAGTTCCCGTGTTCTTATCAGATGGACGGTGTGTATATATAAGGAATTCACACATATCTTAATCGGAACACGTAACGCGTCATGACCCTTTGCGTGAGTTTGTATTCGTGTTCCTTCGCATTCGTTATCTGTTATATTTCGACATTCACGGCTAATAATGTTGATGCAACTGCTTGATTTCTCAAGATACTAGAAGAAAGGGTCACACAACATTTGTTTAGCCTTGAAAGTCTGGTTGTCTTTATTCATATATTTTTCTTTATCTTTGTAACTGATTTGCTTTGAATTATACGGTTCTCTTTCGTATCGTAACACTGTGGATGAACCTTCGAAACATATTAGATATAGTCAGTGTTCAATGAGAGGATGTTCATGGCTCCTGAAATACAAGTAAGTGAACACACACACACACACACACACACACACACACACACACACACACACACACACACACACACACACACACACACACACACACACACACACACACACACACACACACACACACAAACATACACACACACACACACACACATACGTACACACATACACATATGCACGCATACACAT
>NW_028234403.1:47323081-47335581 GCF_977035675.1 Penaeus japonicus
ACCGTAGACTGGTGCCATTCAAGGTCTCTCTCTCCTACTGGTCCTAGAAGAATGTTGCCTTCTAGGTTCTGGATTTTAGGTTAGCTTATTATTATGGTAATTATAGTAATTATGACTGCAATTGTCATCATTGCTCACTTCTTACTCCTAGAACAAAAAAATAGCACAGTGATCCAAAGTCCCCAAACATCATGTACATCATGATGCCTATTGTCAGGACAAAGTTCCTAAATCATGTAAGCCATGACGCCCATCCGCAATGGGTTAATAGAGCGTTACCTTTTAAAAACTGGCAAGCTGTTTTTCTACCTTTATTTCAATAAGAATGAGATGTAGTGTGGGCAATCTTGTACTGTCTAACATCACTTCCAGCCTCAAGGTATGAGAAAACTATTCCCCACTACTTCTCCACCCACCTTTTACACCTACTATATCCTCTATATACCCTCCAAGCCATCAGAGACCACCACACCACCATCCCATCCTGTCTTCTTTCCCTTCATACAGTCACCTCCTGGTGTTACTGAGCTATTTGTGACAATATTCTGCTTTTCAATGCGTATTTTACATATACATATATATTTGACAAATACATGACATACTATCATATAAATTATGATGAATATGTATTGCACTCAGGCAATATATCTACATGTTCCTGTAAGTTTTCCCATCTTCTTCCACATATAAGAAGTAGCTTCAAGTCTGAGGTTCAACTTTTCACATACTCTTTGACAAGACATTCATTTTCTGTAGTGTAAAAATCAAGCTCTTCAAATAATAAAGACAATATTTGCACCTGCTAAAGGTTGAAAATTCAGGATCCTTTGCACCTGGGGTTAAGAACATGCTGAGCAGTTTTTAGGGTTAATGCTTGAATGCTCCAAATCAGTCTCCTTAAAAAATCTACCAATGTGTATTTGTTACTCTATAGTTTTAAACTCAATTAATGGAATAAGCAATTATCACATCTTTTGCCTAACCATCATTCAGTTTTCTTTGAAATAAGAAAAGTCTCGTTAACCCATTCACACCGGGGCAATTCCGGCTCTGAATGGTCAGAATGCAGGGGTTTTTGAACGCATAAGCCTAGTGCCTCAGGATTCTCAGGCGCACTAGCTGCGAGCCTGGGCTGTCCGCTCACTCACCCCAAGCGCCGGCCTTGACCAAATATCTCGTTGCTGGCGTCTGACCCAAAAACCATGAAACATGTCAGCACGTCATCCGGCGTGAATGGGTTAACCATCATAACAAAACATGAAAGAATATGACTTAAAAAGGACATAACTGCAATCTCATACAGATCGTAGAAATGAGTAAACCCAACTTGTATATATGTCAGCATTACTACCCTAAGAATTTATGCATGAAGACATAGAAAAAAAGAAGAAATTAAACTGACCTCAACCAGTTCTCCATTCAAAGGAAATTCAGCACTCACAGGTTCTATCATTCCAACTCCATCCACTGGTTCTTGTTTGATGCTTTGAAACACTGTCTGGTTCTCCTGGGGATAATACATAGGTCAATTATATAGAAACATATTTAAAGATATATTATGCCTATAATGCATATTCAGACATGATGAAGTATGTTGAGAAATTAGGCATGCAAAAGTGTTTGAATGATGAGTCTATAAACACTACTACATTATTCACTGTTATCAAACAATCATTAGGTGAGCAAATAAGTTCTTGAATATAGCACTTATTCAACTAACACACTGTTCAGAGATGCCAAATGTGTTATTATTATTAATCTTTTTTTGTCAAGTTGAGAATTTTTAGTTTTCATTCATCATATTAAACAAAACATTGATCTTTGCTACTTGAGCCACATTACACTATTTGTGGTAGGAATTACAGAATTACTTTTTAATAAACAACCCATGACGACAATTATGTTTTTGAGGTAGGTGGTCTATTGACTGGGAAAAATTGCTGGAGAGCATTTGCCCTTTCTACAATTATTTTCTAATAGTGTGGCTATACAGGACACCTCATCAGAAATATACTCACTCTAAACCTTATGCTTGGAAAGCTGTTGTGTAATATGATGATTTGAGGGTTTATGCTTATTGTGAGATATCCTGTTTCCTTGTCATTGTCAATAGGAATGTTGGTATTGTAGTATACTTTAATTTTTTTCTGATCATGTAGAAAAGGAAATAACATGGGCTTATGATTTATTTTCTGCATGTGTTTTATACATTTTCTATACATTTCTAAACAATCAGGTCACAAAGATGTGGTTATTCAGGATGGAATCTCAACAATGATCATCTCACACTGAAATTATCATGAGGATTCTAATGTGTAGACAAATATGTTAAGAGTTTTAGTAATATGCTAAGAACAGGAAACAAAATGAGAGACAAGTATAAGCACACTGACCTACTAATTTTTCTAATAATTATGTACCGTTATGATGATAATAACTCAGAATAAACAAAGACACAAACAGAAACACTGATGTTTGAATCTAAAGGAATTTCTAAACACCATCCTGAAAGTAGCTTAAAGAACCAAAGTCAGTAATGCAGCTGTGCCATTGAAATTGTTGCTCATAATCATTTCTTAAAAATCTCTTAATCTCAAGAATTCTTCTAAAGATCTAGGATGAAAACAGCAGTCCTTAACCCACTCACGACGGGGGCATTCCAGCCTTGCATGTTACAATGCCGCATAGGCCTAAATCAGTCAAATAAACGACGCCGTATGGCGTCATCCAGCGAACGGGCCTAGAATGCGCGGTACCGTAGTGTACCACCCATCCAGAGAGGGTTAAGGGACAGGGCAAAGTTGGTCTAGTGAGATACCTGCTTCAGTGTATGCTCTCTGCACAGACAACATTGTCTGAATACATACAGATACTTGAAAACATAGAGACCAACAAACAGGAAGACAGAAACAGATAGAAAGGAGGTACTCTGTATAGGAAACTGTGAAGGTGACAAAATTAACTATAAGTTCTTGAGACTATATAAGCAGAACTTTTACATTTCATCAATACATATCAATCCTCAATACTATTGTGTGATAATTAGCTAATAAAATTTTCCTTGCTGTTCTCAATTCTGAAAGGGTCATGCATTGCTACATACAAACAAACAAATAAATCAGAGCTAGAGTTATTCTAGATGTTTCAACCCATTAACGATGGGGTAGTTTTGGCCCTGCCAGAATATAATGCTGGGGCATTTCAATATACATAGGCCTAATGCAGCAGGCTATTCAACCACTGAGGCATCAGCCAGCCACTACGTGCCCGATCACCCTGAATGCTTGCCATACAATAAGCCATGACGTGATATCACATTATAGGTGGGAAGACCAGCTGGGCCATGACGTGATATATCCATTAAGGGGTTAAATATTTTTAAACAATAAATCACCCTACCCATTTGTTATCTATTATATCATAAATGTTTTTAACACCATTGTTAAACTCTATACAGAAGATAATGTGACATTCACGTCATGGGTTGGCTGGTCTTCCTACCAGTGTGAACTTCAAATCATGGATTTTATATGCCTCACCAGACAGCAGGCTGACTGACAAATAGCCTGCAGTGTTAGGCTTGCAATTTTGAAATACCCCAACGAAATGTCCAGGTGGAACCAAAACTGCCCCATCATTAATGTTTTAAGGGTTAATGTAATTCAGTCTATGGTAATGTGCTAAAATAATGACAGAAAGACAGAAAGAATTCAAAAGAAGAGGAAAAAGAGTGGCTAGAAGGAAAAGAAGACCCACCTTTAAAACTCTAAAGATGATCAAGTCCAAAGATGCATTAGTAATAAAATACAATATATTTAGAATTGCAAATATGATCTATCTCAAGCTCAAAGCAACTTTTATCTGGCTATTAACCCATTCACGCTGGGGCCATTCCGGCTTTGCACGGTTGCTATACCGAGGTTTTCGAACGCATCATCCGAACGCTTCGAGATTCTCGGGCACACGGGCCGCGAGCCTGGGCTGCCCGCTCGCTCACCCCGAGCGCCGGCCTTGGCCAAATATCTCGTCGGCGGCGTCTGACGCGAAAACCACGAAACGTGTCAGCACGTCATCCGGCGTGAGTGGGTTAAATATATTAGACCATGCCAAAATACACATTACACCATTACTTACATTTACTTGCGCCTACAACTAAATGTCCATCTCAACTAATATATTATCTTATATGCTATAACTTCTTTACTTCTTTATGCTTTAAAGCAATGAAAAAGAAAAGAAAAGTTTCACTCAAGAATATCCAAATAAAAACTATTTCCCTGGAAATAAATATATAAACTGTACACACACACACACACACACACACACACACACACACACACACACACACACACACACACACACACACACACACACACACACACACACACACACACACACACACACACACACACACTCACTCACTCACACCTGTGTATACACATATTCATTTGCTACATACGTATAAAGCTTGGTTCACACTTGTTGCATTTACACGTATCGTATCATAGTGCGTATAGCCCGGTGATACGCAACGATGATACGATACGTTGCAGTGTATATTGTACCTGTTGCGTATCCGCGTGTCGTATCATCGTTCTGTGATGCAACAGTATCATCCAGTTTCTTCCCTGACACTAGTAGCCATGAGTGCAAGTGTGCAGTTGGCTGGGGCCGCATATATTTTATTCATGAATATATATATCGCTCTATATGTACTCGTGGCTATCCTCTACAAGATTGAGTTTGCAACAGGAGTCACAGGACGATGCAAAGCTCCCCGTCCACATGAGGGAAGATGCGTTGCATGTCTTTGTATCATATTTTGATACGCAACGGTGCAACACACTCCCGTCCACATTACAAAGCAACGATGATATGATACGTGTAAATGCAACAAGTGTGGACGCAGCTTAAGAATACATAAATGCACCCATCTACCCACTCACTCACCCCCCCCCCCCCACACACACACACACACAAAAAAAAACAAAAACAAAAAAAAAAAAAAAAAAAAAAAAAATAAATAAATAAATAAAAAAAAAACTTTGGTATTTCAAAGCTATTCTCACTTTCTAATAAATCAATTTTGTGTAAATCTTTCTCTTTCCTGATATATATGCAATATATATATCTACAATTTCTCTAAAAATAGCAATAAAAACAGCTGCATACACATGAGTTGCTTAAATACACATGTATTCACTTAAATTTCTATATAGACAAATTCTGATTAGTTCATTAGTTCCTTAACCCCTTCACTATGGGCAGTGGAAAACGCTCCTTGCGCCGTATCCGAGCTGCAGGCGCGCGCCAAATTTTAAACGTCGCTACTGAATATGACAAGTTTTAAGCCAAAACCTCTACAAGTTTATAGCCAAAACCTCAACATAATCACCATGTGTTATATATCAAAATATGCATAGTTAACCTCTTCCCCCATATGCATGTGACAACTTATTTACATGGGTTGGGAGGAAGAGGGAAAGAGTGACCTTGGTGGGAGGCCTCACTCAGATGACCAAAGAAAACGATTGAAATAGTATGGTAAACTAATCATAATAAGTTTAATATTTTTACATAATGTTCCATTAATAAATAATAAAATGATTGCTAGCAGGGCCCATCAATGCCTCCCCTGGTATAAGCGAATCCCACTCTTAAGTAATAAATTAATAATAATGAAAGTCAAGTAATATAATGTATCATATCCGACCTCTATTCTGAAAGATCTCGTACAGTATCCGGAAGAAAAAACTCAATTCCACCAGAACTCAGCCAGGACGCAGTATGCGTGTCCTCGGGTTTGACGCGAGCGCTGCGAGGACGCAGTATATACGTCCTCGTGTTGAAGGGGTTAATAGTTTTACTACTACAAGTATTTAATTTTGTTCTGTGAAATCTTACCTAAAGTGAGGATTTTAGAACACGAAACACAACAACTGAGGAATATAATATTTCTGTTTCTTCAGCTATATAAATTACCTTCCACTACTTGATACCTATCAATATAAAATTTATGATTATGCCATATCATAATTACCATTTGTACTTGGTTTTCTGGGTGGTCACTTGTATTCATGAGACCCCTGATCCTCAGTTCCTGTGCAACTTCCAGGAGTCGGTCAAATTCCTTGCCATGCACTTCTGTCTGGCCGAGATACATGAAGTCAAGCAATCTCTCTAGTGTTTCCGCAGGGATCCCCGCAAGAACAATAATGGGATGTTTGCCAGGGGTGTGCTCGAACAGCTCCTCAAAGTATGAGCTGCACATAGCCAGTACAAATTTATGAGCTGGATAGTGCTTCTTGTTGCAGACTAAGGTCACATCTGCAAACTGTTCCTGTAATATGATCAAGCATTTCAGTAAAAACATATTAAATGCATGGTGTTTTTCCTTAACATTCTCTCAGCATTTCTCTCTCTGAGAAGAAAAAGATAATAACAGAAAAAAATATATATATAAGTGATATCAGAAGTGCTTTAATGTTGTTTGTTAGACATAAAATCACAACTTTGGTCATAATGAGTTATATGCATTTTTGAAAACTTTCAGCCTCGAGGAATCTCTATCAACCTTAAAATTAAAAACCCATAATCTATTTTTTTTGAGGGGGTTTCACCCATAGAAACTTACCTAAAAATTCTGTTTCAATGGTGGAAAATGGTTAATAAATTGTCCTTAATTAATGATTCTATATGATTACGTGCAAATCTGCTCCTTTATTTGCAATGTTGAATGTATTTTTGGGTGTGTGAATTTATCTGTTCTTTTTATGTATCTTTTTTAGAAAATGGTAAATGGATTTTCTTATGATCTTTAAGTCAAGATGTTTTTTAGATATATGGTAACTTTTGGCCTTAGAATATCTCCCCTAAGTTTATGAAGTGCAACCCCCCACCCTCAAAAAAAAACAAGAAAAAAAAAAAAGTGCATTATCACAGAAAATCATGACTTTCAATTTCCTTTTAAAATCTTGCATTGTAGTCAACTGATATACTGTTAATCATTTAATGTATGTATTCAGCTGGTAAAGTTTTACATAAATTAAACCCAACTTTTTTATTTCTAAATGAATCTTGGGTAAAGGATTTTTTCAATATAATGGCACATTCCATGTAAAATGCACTCCACTAGTAAATTTTGGAATTTCATTTTAAAATGCAATGGGTGAACCTGTGCAAAGAGAGTTATGTCCCTTGGATGGTCATGTGACCTGGCAGCCATCTTGGAAACTACCACATGTTGACAGGTTTACAAGATGTACTGATTTCCTCTGATTCAAAGATCCACCATATCTACTTCTGACCATAATTTTGTCCCATCAGTTACCCAGACAGATGGCTCTAACATAAAATGGGCTTGATGTGGATTACTGTCCCCTTCTATGTGTTGCCAAAAGACCATTTCAAATAGGACTACCCTTTCTTTTGAAATAGCATGATATCTAGTCACATATCCATATTTCTTCCCTTAGAATTTTAGATACATATTCCTTTTTTATATTTACTAACATTTTGGTTTGTACTACATTATGTGAAGTAACCATTGCAAACCCTCTAAAGGATATATCTTGAATGCAAATCAAATTTCACCAATCTAAATCCATTTTTGATAGATGTATTTTCATAACAAATATCTTGTTAGATTTATTCTTATTTTCAATACTTCCTCAGGGCCAATGAAGAAGGGAGTGGTCATTAGTGTGTGTGTGTGTGTGTGTGTGTGTGTGTGTGTGTGTGTGTGTGTGTGTTTGTGTGTGTGTGTGTGTGTGTGTGTGTGTGTGTGTGTGTGTGTGTGTGTGTGTGTGTGTGTGTGTGTGTGTGTGTGTGTGTGTGTGTGTGTGTGTGTGTGTGTGTGTGTGTGTGTGTGTGTGTGTGTGTGTGTGTGTGTGTGTGTGTGTGTGTGTGTGTGTGTGTGTGTGTGTGTGTGTGTGTGTGTTGTTGGTTTTTTTTTTCCTCATAAAAGGGAGAAATATACCCTACAACATGATTCTTGATTCCTATGAAAATGCACAAGTTTGGTAAAATTGGAAAAGATTATACCTACAAGCATTAGGGAATTTCTTTCTGAATAAATTAAACCCCATTGCCTTTTTCAATGATAAAGAATTATGATCTGAGATAAGACTGAAAAAGATCATTTTCACCAATTAATTATCATTACTTTTTTTCTTACTTTCTCTTGAACTGAATGAATGAAATTCTATCGAAATTGAGCTTTGAATTATCTATCATATGAGAATGAAAGAGTAAAAGTTAGAAATCATTACTCCCAAGACAAAAATTGACCAAAGAAAGAAAGAGAATAAACTTACAATCCCCTTGGATTCACCTTTCATCCACATCTAGCACATTCACCTATCATCGTTTACTTTCCTTTCCCTTCTGCCCCTGTGTGAGCTGCAGCATGACAGTACCTTGTAGCGCAGTGCTGTAATCACTCTCTGGAGAACTTGTTGATGATCAGTCCACATCAGGGAGAAATCGGTATCCTCATAATCCTCCGCCATGATCATACACTAAAAGAATCATATCATTAAATGATTTGGAAATTGTAAAGGTATGGTCAGTTCAAAAATGTGTAACTGACAAACTTCAAAGAAGATACATATACAAATTTCAAAACACTAATAAAAGAAACTGAAGAGTATACATAGTGTCTTTGAATATCTTGTACAATTGTATACAAGACTAAATTAAACAAATATGTAGTAGGAGGGGATACTAGCACAAAAAGGAGGATACAAACTTGCTGATGACTAAATGGATCATATGATGCTAAACTTAGCCAGGAGTTTACACTATCCTATAACCAGTTAAGATATAAAAATCAGATTAGCCTAGACAAAAGTAATCTACAAAAGTTACATATGATTTTTGTTAAATTCTATCAGCTACAATTTTGGTTCTGATAGGGAGGAATGAAATAAATGTATGATAATTAATCATGCATTTCTTGAAAAATTAAAATCAAACCATGTCTAAACTATTAGGTCTGCTCACATTGGAACATTCAATGTACAGTCCAGCTATAATACTTTCAGTCCACAGACACCAACTTCAGTGAAAATATCTGTATTAATTTCAGTGGCTTAGCATAAAAATATTGCTGCTCCATCTAAAGGCAAGCAAACCTCTACTAGGTATAATCTGGTAAGATTAATTATGCTTGTAGTCCTCCCTGGTACTTATAATTAAATAAGGAACCATAAGTTTGCTTCCCTTGGACTTGGACTTTGAGGTGACTATTTTTTCAAATCTCCACAGTGTATACTCTGGTAAGATAGAGCTTGTATATTTCACCAACCATTTTGTGTCAAACAATGAACCAGTCGTAGTTCTATCCTGCTATAATCTTAAGTTGATTTTGCTTACCTTACCAGAACACTAGAGATGCTTGACAACATGCCACCTAAAAATACCCCCCGCCCCCATAAGGAGCTTTCTAAGGGTTGGGGTCCCTAGAAATCATATGAGTAGTTATTTACATAATATTGTCTTAGTTTCTTTGGCAAATATCTACTTTAGTGTCCATGTGGAATTTTACAAAATGAATTACACTACTTAATAGATCAGACAATATTTAGTGCCTTTCCTTCTAAACCATTTCCATCACAAATAGCTTTTCAAGAGTGATGATAGAGCTTACTATGTAAAGAAACTATGGTATCAGTTGAGAGGAAGATTTTTTTCTTTATGTATACATTTTTTGCTTCCATTCATTCTTAACTGTGTAATGCTATGATTGTATAAGAAACCATAACCTAAACTACCCTAACTTATGTATTTTTTATAATTTTTATAATCAGTCCCACAATTACACAAATATCCATTGCTATGGCGACAGACACTCATATTGCCAAAAAAATAAAAACTGGTCTGTATGCTACACTATGATTCATTTGCTTGGGTAAAATTAGGTTAGTCAAGTTAAAGTTAGGGTTCCCATACAAGCAAGTTTTTCTGCAATGCTAAGCCAAGAGGGTGGGCATGAGGGAAATGCTACTAACTTCTTTCAAACTAATTATGATGATCATTAACCCATTACTGACGGGTGACAAGATATCATGTCAAGTGGTGGCAGCATCATTTGCCAGGGATGAGATATTGGTAAATTTGGATAAAGACGCAACCAAACCTCTAGGCACGACACGATATTTTATCTGGTAGTTTTCGTTCTGTTTTGTACAGTTTCGCTACTCATTTCCATCGGAAACCTTTCGTTGTTGAGTTACACCCCCCCCCTCCCTCCCTCCCCACACGCGCGCCACCGTCGATACGGAACTAACGAATTCTGGCGCGAAATTTAAAGGGCTTTTTGCGTAATCAAAACCCAACCCATAAACCTAACCTAACCTAACCTAGTTTTTGGGTTTGACCTAGCCAAGGGGGGGGCTTCGCCCCCCCCCTGGACCCCCCCCACTTTTAAGGCCACTGCGTGGCCGGTAACTTTTCAAAACGAACGTCCACCACCGACCACGGAACTGACCGATTTTTTGTCTGCCCTAGCCAAGGGCACTTCGTAGCATCTGACTTTTATCTTCGAATGTTACCACTTCTTACCTTAATTGGAGGCGTGTGAGGGGCCGGGTTGTAATTCACAGTTTTTGCACTCCATTTCCATTGGCAGAGCACCGTGGTCACGTAATTATTTCAGTGATGCAGCGTTATCTTTATAAAAAAACATGATGAATTCCCATGGAGTGTACCTACGTCTTGCACACAATGTAGCCATCTCGAAACTGATTTTGAAATTCAAGCAAAGACCCAGACTCTATGGTCAATTGTCCGTGATTGGTCGATCATTTTGTCGGTTAGACCTATTGTTTCCCTATTGGTGCTATTATTATCACGTGACAGTATTGCCGTCTATCGATACTTTTTTGTATTTCCGCGGGGGAGGTTGGCGCATGCGCAGAGCCGATATTTTTCAGTCAGATGTTTGTTAAGACGGTGGAATCATCTCTCCCGTTAATCGTTTTTAATTATTTTCAAAATAATATATCTCGGTTATTTTTCGTTTCCAGAAGAAAAGAGCTTTTAAGGGTTACGTCATAATTAAAGCTACGTCATGCCCAAAGGTTTGTTTTTTCGCTACGTGTGGTTGCGTCTTTATCCAACAATACCGAGATATTTTATCATGGCTATCCTCCTGGCCGGCACGCTGGTTGATCGGGCGTATAACGCTTTGTTGTGGCCCATGCGGACGAAAATCTCGAGGTGTTAGGCTTACGTTTTAAAAATCTCCCGGCATTTCGACCATTTAGAGCCAAAACAGCCCCATTGTTAAAGAGTTAATGACTACTTTATAATGGAAGTATCATGATTGATAAGGTTCATAATCTGTTCAATTTATGATATGTTGTCATATATTCAAATTGCCATATGGGCACTAGTGTAAACATTAACCATTTATTTCTGAATATCTAGCCCCCAATCTCTCTAGTAGCCCACATACCCACCCTAGCCATCTGGGATGCCATCATATTTCTTACACATTTGAGACAGAAATAGTAGAAAAGAAACGAGGCGTATATAGTCTTGATAATATGCTCAGATTTTCTTCTTAATGACAGCTATTTATGCAAGCGATCGGAACCCATAAAGATGATTTCCGAGATGATTGACTACGGAAAATTACCTACCACGTCTTATGAGGCGATATCGATAACTTATTCGTTAGTATTGGCGTCGTACTTTTGTATAAAATTATCATCGACCCCGTGAACTGCTTCTCTTATACCTTATAGATATCCGCAATCGTAATAATACCGCAAAAACCTTGTGGGTAAATGCTCGTCTTATTCTGTAAATAAAATATTTCCCCATTTTATCCCAAACAAAAGCAATCCCAGGCGCCCTTGCCTTCAATAACGAAATTAATCACCGTATCAACCTTTAACTAACTCTACAGCTAACTCACATTCTAAAGCTAACTTACAACAATTACTTAATGATGTCATAAGTTGATTACCTCATATAACGGGAAATGTTTGCGGGTGAAATACAGGTAGGTTTGTTGTGGTACACGTGCTGCCCTCTCGCGGCCGCCCTCGGAACCATGTGGGAAAGAATTTAAATCTATTCTCACCGACTTTTTTTTACATAAGCATTTTGTCCTCATTATCGTCGTCATCATTCTATTTTAGCACTGTCATTATGATTGTCGTTTACCATTAGTCATCATCTTTTCCAGCATATCATATAAGCTTGTATATCATCGTATTATACATTTTTTTATATTGTATAATGTCATATCATGTCATGATATATCATCATGATATATCACATTACATTATATTGTATCATATTATATAGTATGTCAAATCATATTATATCGCATCATATTTCACTATTTATGTCGTAATTGTCATTATCATTGCCATTGTCATTACTATTAACATTGTCGCTACTATTACCATTGTTATGATCATCATGATCATCATCACCAATATTGTCATATTTATTATATTACTATCATTGTTTTTATTATAATCATC
>NW_028234403.1:47345581-47348081 GCF_977035675.1 Penaeus japonicus
GGAGGGGAGTAGGCATGAAAGTGAGGGAGGGGAGTAGACATGAAAGTGAGGGAGGGGAGTAGACATGAAAGTGAGGGAGGGGAGTAGACATGAAAGTGAGGGAGGGGAGTAGACATGAAAGTGAGGGAGGGGAGTAGACGTGAAAGTGAGGGAGGGGAGTAGACGTGAAAGAGAGGGAGGGGAGTAGACGTGAAAGTGAGGGAAGGGAATAAAAATGAAAGTGAAGGATGGGAGTAGACATGAAAGGGAGGGAGGGGAGTAGACATGAAAGAGAGGGAGGGGAGTAGACGTGAAAGAGAGGGAGGGGAGTAGACGTGCAAGAGAGAGAGGGGAGTAGACGTGAAAGTGAGGGAAGGGAATAAAAATGAAAGTGAAGGATGGGAGTAGACATGAAAGGGAGGGAGGGGAGTAGACATGAAAGAGAGGGAGTGGAGTAGACATGAAAGGGAGGGAGGGGAGTAGACGTGAAAGAGAGGGAGGGGAGTAGACGTGCAAGAGAGAGAGGGGAGTAGACGTGGAAGTGAGGGAGGGGAGTAGACATGAAAGAGAGGGAGGGACATAGACGTGAAATAGAGGGAGTGGAGTAGACGTGCAAGAGAGAGAGGGGAGTAGACGTGGAAGTGAGGGAGGGGAGTAGGCATGAAAGTGAGTGATGGGAGTAGACGTGGAAGTGAGGGAGGGGAGTAGACATGAAAGAGAGGGAGGGACATAGACGTGAAATAGAGGGAGTGGAGTAGACGTGCAAGAGAGAGAGGGGAGTAGACGTGGAAGTGAGGGAGGGGAGTAGGCATGAAAGTGAGTGATGGGACTAGACATGAAAGTGAGGGAGGGGAGTAGACGTGAAAGAGAGGGAGGGACATAGACGTGAAAGAGAGGGAGTGGAGTAGACATGAACGTGAGGGAGGGGAGTAGACGTGAAAGAGAGGAAGGGGCATAGACGTGAAAGAGAGGGAGTGGAGTAGACATGAACGTGAAGGAGGGGAGTAGACGTGAAAGAGAGGGAGGGGAGTAGACGTGAAAGAGAGGGAGGGGCATAGACGTGAAAGAGAGGGAGGGGAGTAGACGTGAAAGAGAGGGAGGGACATAGACGTGAAAGAGAGGGAGGGGAGTAGACGTGAAAGAGAGGGAGGGGAGTAGACGTGAAAGAGAGGGAGGGACATAGACGTGAAAGAGAGGGAGGGGAGTAGACGTGAAAGTGAGGGAAGGGCATAGACGTGAAAGAGAGGGAGGGGAGTAGACGTGAAAGAGAGGGAGGGGAGTAGACGTGAAAGAGAGGGAGGGGCATAGACGTGAAAGAGAGGGAGGGGAGTAGACGTGAAAGAGAGGGAGGGGAGTAGACGTGAAAGAGAGGGAGGGGAGTAGACGTGAAAGAGAGGGAGGGGAGTAGACGTGAAAGAGAGGGAGGGGAGTAGACATGAAAGTGAGGGAGGGGAGTAGACGTGAAAGAGAGGGAGGGGCATAGACGTGAAAGAGAGGGAGGGGAATAGGCATGAAAGTGAGGGAGGGGAGTAGACGTGAAAGAGAGGGAGGGGCATAGACGTGAAAGAGAGGGAGGGGAGTAGGCATGAAAGGGAGGGAGGGGAGTAGACATGAAAGTGAGGGAGGGGAGTAGACATGAAAGAGAGGGAAGGGAATACAAATGAAAGTGAAGGATGGGA
Organism: Penaeus japonicus; assembly: GCF_977035675.1. Taxonomy (NCBI): domain Eukaryota; kingdom Metazoa; phylum Arthropoda; class Malacostraca; order Decapoda; family Penaeidae; genus Penaeus; species Penaeus japonicus. The sequence continues at coordinate 47,347,240 of NW_028234403.1, forward strand.
GTAGACATGAAAGAGAGGGAGGAGAGTAGATATGAAAGAGAGAGAGGAAAGCAGCTCTAAGGGGGGTGTGGGAAAGAGAAGTGACGACTGAAAGATGAAAGAAAGAGGGAAGGCAGTCAAGAAGAGGTGGACTGAGGAATGTCGAATGAGAGGAAGTGGAGGGGGGGGGAGGTGAAGAGGAAGGGGAGGATTAGGAGGGTGAGAAAAGGATAGTTTTGGGAGGACTGTGTGCTTATTAATGTGTGTGTATATCTTCGAATGCACGCACACACACACACACACACACACACACACACACACACACACGAACGCACGCACAACCATATACGTCTTTCTGGCCATCTAATTAGAGGAAAGAAGACGACTCACAGATTTGCACTCTTGATACTCACATAGTCGTGTTTCTCTCTCGTATTGTTGTATATGGCATTTAATTCCTTCCTTGCTTCTGTGTTGACACCGAGAACCATGAGCCACACGGTCGGTACAACAGACACTAGATACAGGAACACAGACGGGCAGAACCTACGAAATAAAAAGCGATTTTTTTTTCACATTGCAGATAAATAGTATTTAGGGACAGCTGAATTTGATATTCATTTGATAATATAATCCACAAAAAAACAATCATAATAAATAGTAAGGGTGCATGTTAGAGAATGCAGGCCTTAATATATATGAACTCAAACTCCCAAACATACTTAGAGGGCCATGGTTTATTAAACTCAGAATAGAACGGGGAGTATATTTGAGCGAACATCACAGCGACAGATCTGTGCTCGTCTTCTTCCTATGTTTGTTTACATTCCACGTCAAGACTCGTTTCCGTTTGGTTGTATAAA
>NW_028234403.1:47363081-47373081 GCF_977035675.1 Penaeus japonicus
TGTCGTTGAAGAAGGCGATGGGGGTTCCGTTCTGGTCCGTTGCCACGAAGTACCGACCGTCAGGCTGGTCGACAGCAATCAGGTGGTTCATGTCATCGTACAGGAGCGTTGTGGTGGCGCCGGTGCGAGGGTTGTGCAGGTGCGTCACCAGGTGTGGCTGATCGGGACGCCCGTAGATGAGCTGCGTGATGTTCTCATGGTGGTCCTCGTAAACGGACACACGATCGAAATGGTCATAGCCAATTCTAAAGGACCAGGTCTGCTCCCTGTCCCAGGCTGCCACCAGCTGACCCTTAGTGTTGAAGTCAAAGTTCTGGTTGTCGATGCGGATTACGAAACCGCGCTCGTCGTACTCGACCTCGCTTGTGCCCACCATAGTCACTCGGTCACACTCGTCGTACTGTAAGTTCGTGCGGAAGCTCTTCTCTGAATAGCTGATGACATTTCCATTCTCGTCGTAGCTGTACAGCCAGATGATCTTCCCCGCGGCGCCCAAGATCTGGCCGTCAGGCATGTACGTGATGTTGAGTCCCTCTCGCCGGCCAGCCACTTCGATGAGGCGCTCAGAGATGCGGTTGCGATTGTCGTATTTCAGCTGCATCAGGAACACCATCCGATCTCCCAGCGTCATGTAGACCTCGGAAAGGCGGCCATAGTTGTCCTGCTTGCGTGTGTTGACGTAGTGTTTCTTGGGATTCTGTATCATCGTTTCCAGGATATTGTTCCTGATGATGCGCAGGTCGCTGATGCCCTGCAGGACTCCTGTCTGATTGTCGAAGCGAATGTACATCTCCGCAAGTGGCGTAGAGTCTACCTCTCCCTCCACCTTGCGTAGGCGCGCCGAGCCGTCGTACTGGAATCGCAGTTTGGCGTTGTGGAGGCTGCTCTTGGGGCCGTAGCGCAGCTTCATCTCCTTCATGAGGCCGCCATGGTAGTGGTAGTCAGTGCGGAGGTCGAAGTGGCTGTGCTTCGTCTTGGCGTTGCGCATGAGACCCGTGTCGTAGTAGGAGTACTCGGTGAGGCCGTGGCCGTAGAGCTCGGCGGTGACCTGGCCGGCGTCGTTGTACTCGTAGAGCAGCGTGCCACCGCGCCCAGGCAGGGTTATGGCCAGAACGCGGCCCTGCTCATCCAGCCGCATCTGTTGGGGAAGATCAAGTCGCATCCATATACTGTCTTCAAGCAAATGCAACAATTTACTTTAATATTACTTAGCATAGAGAGTTCTGTTAATGATATACTTTGCTTATCATAACCTGTAAATAATTACAATAAGAAACACATCTCCAGTGTGAAGTAAAACTTATACAAGCAAGACATTGTTTTGATTAATAACAGAAAAAATGATTGCTATACCTGCAAAGCAATACTATCGATCGGCAATGCTAGCCTCAACCTGTAGAAGCCTAGGGAAGTGGAAAGCTGAAGGGTATAAGCAGAGCCGCGAGGTGTGACAACCTCCCGAAGAGATCCTGCGTCATCGTAGACCAACCCGTAGGCCCTTCCACTCGGATGAGTTACCTTCTCGGGCTGCGTGAAGAAATGACCATGCTTTGAGGAGAAATTTGCATTTGCTATAACAACAACAAATACACACGATTTCATCGTTATCATATTCTAATAAATTCTAATAAATTGCATGACATACAGTTATATTTAGGATGGAAAGACAGAACATATCTTACTCTTTAAATCATTCCAAGTCACCGGAAATTACATTGTATGAACTATGTCTGCATTGCAATAAATCTCCCGTAAACGCACCTTTGTGAAGTGGCTGCGATATTCGTACTTGACATCTTTGCCGTCGGCGTACACGACCGCCACCAGCCTGAGGAACTCGTCGTAGTAATAGTCCTCGGAGAGGTTCCCCCTTACCCAGCTGGTGATGTGGCCCCAGTGGTCATAGGTAACATTGCTGGCCACAAGAGGGTTCACGGGCACCCAGCGGATGGGTCGGCCGAGGTTGTCATAGGTGATGTTGACAAGCATGTGACCCGAAACGGAGAGAAGTGCTTCGGTAGAAGACACGGGGTCGTAGCTCAAGGTCAGGAGGTCAGCTCCGTTGACCCTGAGAGTGCCCGAGACCTGCAACATGGGCAAGAGGTAAGAATATGTAAAGTTACATTGCCTATATATATCCATTCAATCTATACATCATTCATTGTCCATATACTACTCCGTTACAGTAATGAAACAGAACAAATAAATCATCACATATATGGTAAAATTTAATTCTAAAACTCAGACATACACTGCAATCATCATTACCTTCATGCCATTGTGGTTATCGGTCGTCGTGGCCGGGGAGTAGCTCCACTCGTAGCGATTGACCGTGTTACCGCTGATGTGCGTCTGCTGGCGGGACAGCACGGGGAACATCTCGGCGGAGGTGGGACTAGTCGACTCCAGCACCCGGTAAGCTGTACGCTCGAGCGACACCTCATGCTTCCATGCTGTTAGGATTCTCAGCTGTCCTTGGCCTCCCATCTCTGCTAAGGCCTCCACAGGACCTGTAGAACAAATGGGAACACTAATTGTTTGTTTGTCGATGTAAATGTGTCGGTGTGTATTTTTACTAAGAATTTAATATGGAAGATTCCATAACTGACATGTCTAAATTGTACAACTAAAAGTGTTTACTGACCTGATGTGTGGTTGAAGGTGTTACCCCTGAGCCTTGTAATGACAGGTTCCTTGCCATCCCGGGTTACGGTCACCTCTGCGCCACGCACACTCAGGTCAAAGTTGAGGTGGATGACCTGGCCGGTGGGCAAGACGGCCTGGGTGAGGCGTCCCTGGGCGTCGTACTCGTAGCTATAGGACCTGCCGACCGCCTCGACCTTAGAGCGCATGCATCCCGTCGCCCCGTGGTAGTTGAAGGTGATGTTGTAGCCGTCGGGAGCCACCAGCTGCTGCAGCATCTTCATCATGGACAGGGTGATCTGGACGCGCTGCTTCTGCGGGTTCTCGATGGCCTTGACGAAGCCGACGCGATCGCGGATGATCTGGAACCGGTTGCTGGCCGAGTCCGTGACCGTGAGCAGCTTCCCCGTGTTGGAGTTGTCGCTGTACGAGAACTTATAGATGGTCTGGCCCGTGACCAGGTTGTGGGTCTCCAGGTGCTGGCCGAAGCGGTTGAAGACGTAGACCTCGTGCGTGTCGGGGGAGAAGATCTCGTACTGCTTGCGTTCGTTGAGTTCCGGCAGGAGGGACCTGACGGAGCGCACGCGATACCCGGCCTGGTCGCTCACGTGCAGGACGCCGTCAGGAGTGACAGCAATGGACGAGATCGACGAGAAGATGGCCGAGGTCGCCGATACGTTGTCGTAAGTATGGCAGTAGCAGGTGGCATCGCGGCAGTTGCAGCCGGGGTCCGCGCCGGCGAAGGTGCTGATGCGGCCGTCGCTGGTGATGATGCGGACGCGGTTGATCCGCTGCGTATCGCTCTCCGCGATGTAGAGCTCACCTGCGAAGTAGAGTTGTTTTAAATCGGATCGGACTTCTATCATCTACTTTGTTTAACGCGTTTAATGTGTTAACTCTACGATGACATTTCATAAAATCCACACATCTTTCCTCTTCTGTCACTATCTTCCTTTCCCTTCCTTCTACTTCTCCTTTTCCTTTTTTCACCCCCCCCTCTCTCTCTCTCGCTCCTACTCTCTTTCTCTCTCATTCCACCTCCCATTGACCCCCTTCTCCATCCCTCCCTTACCCTTGGACTAGAACTCACCCTGTGGCGAGAAGGCAATAGACTGAGGGTTGAGCAGCAAGGCAGTCTGGGACATGTCTGAGGGCTCGTGAGGCGGCAGGGGGCAGTTCAGGGACCGGCCCGTCAACACCTGCAATACGAAATCAATGTGATGAGAGTGAGGATAATTAATGTCACCTCGCTATGGCATAAAGGAAGATGTCAGTCATAAAGGCAATCCATATCAATATGAGTACATAACACTAGTAGTGATATTAACATCAATATATATCCAAACGATAGTGATACCAATATCCCTGTTTAATCCTAATACTAACGATATCATAACACAACATTAACAGTAATAACGATATCAACATATAAGCTATCTCCTTCACCATGCCTCGGCATACAAACCTGCACTCGATTATCAGGCGTGACTCGAAGCACCAAGTGATCGTCAAGGATGTGAAGGGAGCCGTCCAGAGGAGATATGGCCAGCTCGGTGGGCCAGCGGAGGTGCAACTGGTCGATGTTGATGGTGCCGTTGCAAGGGACGGGAGCCCAGTGCGAGCGGTGGTCGTGGCCTCCGATCAGCGTGTGGATATCGCCTGCTGGACTAACCACGCGGATATTCGTGCCGTCGGCGATGTAGATTTCGCCGGAGGACGAGATGGCCAGACCTTTGAGTGCGGGGGTCTCGTATTAGGAAGAGTGGCTTTCGTAGGATGTATAGCTTATAGATAGCAGTTCATGTTAGATGCGTGTTATTGGAAAGGGTTTGCAAGGAATACAAGTTCAAGAAAAGGGTTAACTTTCAGGACAACTCCCAGGAGATGGTTTAAAGGAAATTCGTTAACAGGAAACAGTCCACACAATATTAATCTCACAAAAACCACATCTTAAAGAAAATGAATGAATACTGTTCCACAAAGGTTTGCGTAAATTCAGCTTCTCCCAATGAAAATAAGCGTTTCGAATTGCTTTAAAATAGTAATTAGATCGTCGAAAATTTGTGCAACATGATCTTAAAAAAGAAACAAAAAGATAAAAAAAAAAGTGTGGAATGTGGCAGTTGACGTGAAAATGCTTTCGTATTCAAAATGTATATTCTCAGCGGGGTATCATAATATTTTTCCAGGCGTAATGAGCACTTTTTTATCTCTATAAAAAGCTTTCATTATGACTCTTAATTTTACCACATTATTTATTTTCCCCTTCTATTTTAAACTCGGTGATCAAGCTGGCTTTTAGAGATTTAAAAGTAAAATGATTATAAGAAGAAAGATAAATATATGAACAAAAGCAAACATTTCCATACGTTTAAACAGTTAATGGAATAATACAGAAGACCCCGAAATGCTGATAGCACAACAATAACAAAAAACAGAAGAAGAAAAAAAGGACGGCAGCAAAAATCTACGAGGATAATGTGTTTGTTTCCAGTTGGTCTACAGAATGAAAGGGATAATAAGCAGACCTCATTAGACAGCCCCATGATATTATTCATATCTTATTGCTAACTCCCCTCAGCAAAAAAAATTGTGTTGGGACGGAGGAAGGTTTCATACCGCACAATAGTCAGTATAAAATGAAAAATGAAAATGTATAATTAGCATACAATATAAAATGCTTGAAAAGGTTATTTCAATGTCTGGGCATCGGGAAAATGGCATAGATACTCATATAGAGAATGAATGATATAAAACTAGGTATTACTATCATTTCTGAAGCAGCTGAGGAGATTTATTAAAACAAACAAACAAACAAACACAATATTCAAACCGAAACCAAAGCCGATTGACTGGATTAAAGACAACTGCAATTATATAAAGAGTTACATGAACGTTACACAAAGTGGGGAAAAATAATAAACACTTGAATAAAAAGTAAATATCAGATTGAATAAATGAATAAGAAGTGTAAGTACCACACGAACAAACCATTCTTTCCCCTCAAACTCCTCTCTCTCCTCGGTGTGACCCAAGGCCCCGCCTATCCCTCCTCACCTTTAGGATAGGTCAAGCGTGCGTGCCTTGCCATGCCTCCGTCGCCGCACTGGTTCCTGTCGCCCGGGAGACAGCGCTGCCCCGAGCCAACGACGGTCACCGTGTTGCGTAACGGGTCGGTCACGCCGTCCGTGTTCTCCAGACGCAGCACCTGGTGGGCCTCGGGGTCGCTCACGTACACAGAGCCGTCCAGGGGGGATACGGCCACGTGGTAGCGGTACGACACGCGCGTCTCGCTGTTTGTTGGGGGATGGTGGAGGGAGAGAAAGAGGGTGGGTGAGGTCAAGGGTGGAGAGTGGGGCGACAGAGAGGGTGGGTACGGGGGAAGGGTGGAGGGTGAGGGTAAAATTATTGGTTGTGAGTGTGGGTGGAGGGATTCGGTTAATACGCTACTTGGTTTATGTTATCACACACGCACACACATACACGCGCACACGTATAAATAAACATGTGCTGTTGAAATAACCGATATCATCTCTATTAATCATGAAAGTATATGCAGTCCTTAAGTCAAAGAGCAACCCCAAGGCGGAGAGCAGCCTCACTTGAGCTTGGCGACCGTGATGACGGTGCCGTCGGGCTTGACCCTTCGGATAAGGTTGAAGTCGCCGACGTAGAGCGAGCCGTCGGGAGCGGCGGCAAGGCACGTCGGGGCGTGCAACGGAGAGTGCTCGGCGCGGCCCTCGCAGCGGCTGCCGCAGTTCACCTCCCGCTGCTCGCCCGTGCCCAGGAGGGTCGTCACCAGGTGCCGCTGACCCGAGAGGTGGATGTTCTGGCCGTCGCCCTTCTGCAGGATGCCTGCACGACGGAGGGGAGAGTTGGACCATGAAGCCAGAGGTAGAAGGGAAAAGCAAATACTGTACTATTTGATCAATTCTGCATCCAAAGCCCTCCTAAACATTCAAATCCCCTTCGGATCGCTTACCCCCCCCCCCCCCCCCCCCAAAAAAAAAAAAAAAAAAAAAAAAAAAAAATATATATATACATACATATATATATATATATATATATATATATATATATATATATATATATATATATATATATAATAGTAATAATAATAATAATAATCATTATAATAATAAAAGATAAAACAGCATAAATCAACAGAACATCCTCCTCACCCTGATGGAAATTATAAGCGTGATGGACGTGCAAGTTGAATCCTCCCACGCTGGAGATGGCGAGGTCGTAGCCCGCCACTCGCGCCGTCTGATGCTCCCAGATGATCTTCGGGCAGTTCTCGTGCTCGTAGCCCACGGACACACGAGCCACAGTCACGCCGTACACGCTCTGCCTACTCGGACAATGGGGAGAGGTGAGTCAAGGGGAGTGTGGGGATGGGAGGAAAAAGGAGGAAGAGGAGGAGAAGAAAGAGGAGGAGGAGGAGGAGGAGGAGGTGAATGAGGAGGAGGAAGAGGATGAGGATGAGGAGGAGGAGGAGGAAGGGGAGGAGGAGGAGAAGAAGGAGAAGGAGGAAGAGGAGCAGCAGTAGTAGTAGGAGGAGGAGGAGGAAAAGGAAGAGGATAAGAAGGAAGGGGAGGAGGAGGAGGAAGAGGAGAAGAAGAAGAAGAAGGAGAAGGAGGAAGAGGAGCAGTAGTAGTAGTAGTAGTAGTAGTAAGAGGAGGAGAAGGAGAAGGAGGGGGAGGAAGAAGGAGAGAGAGTAGAGAGGAGAGGAGAAGGAAGAGGAGAAGGGGGAGGAGGAGGAGGAGGGGGGGGAGGAGGAGGAGGAGGAGGACAAGGAGGAGGAGGGGGAGAAGTTGTAGGAAGGGAAAGGAAGAAAAGGAGAAGCAAGAGACAGAGGAAGAGGGAGAAAGATGGGGCGAGAGGAAAAGAAAAGAAATGTAATAATGATACCGATGGTTAAACAGACCTGTTGTCAAAGATTACTTATAAAAAATGTACATACTATACAAACATATACACACACAAATATATATATATATATATATATATATATATATATATATATATATATATATATATATATATATAATATAATACATACATGCATACATACATACATACATATATATATATATATATATATATATATATATATATATATATATATATATATATATATATATATACATACACACACACACACACACACACACACACACACACACACACACACACACACACACACACACACACACACACACACACACACATATATATATATATATATATATATATATATATATATATATATATACTGTATGTAAGTATGAATAGATAATCATAATAAAATATGTAATGATGATGATGATAACAATAACAACAAGGAAAATGATAATGATAATAATGACAATAATAAAACTAATAATGATACTACTACCTGTAATATTACTAGTGCTCTAAGAAGTAAAACGTTGAATTGATGACGGATATAATAGCGATAGTGTCGATGAAAATATGATAACCATTGCCATTCATAATTCTTTCAACAATGCTACCTAACCACTGCTAATCGCCGCCAACGACCACTTACCTGTACACATTCATGCGGTTCCAAGCGTAGGTGAACTTGATGGCGGGGTCGGCCTCGAACACCTTGCGGAACAGAATGCCCTCGAGGACGATCCGCAGGTGGACGCGGCGCAAGGACGAAGGGATACGGTCGGGGGTCAGCTGGAGGCGCAGCGTCGACTCGTAGCCATTGGCCCTGCAATACCACCGGCGTGTTACCCTTTATTTTTCTTATGTGTATTTCGCAGCGTTGATCGTCATTCGCGTTAAAGGTTCCTGGACTGATTATGTACTTAAACAATGAAGATGTTTATATCATTTGCCAACAGTCAACAGACAAACACCTTTATTAAAACGCATACCTTGATGAGTGGTACACGAGGTAGAGTCCCGTCCCGGGGATGCGAACGGATTCCTGCACCGCCTGCGCCTCCACCAGGATGGCGTCCACCTCGGGACATTCCCCTTGGAAGCCATTCTGCCACGTGGCCATGACGACCGGCTTGAGGAGGTCGTAGTCGTGCAGTGGGCAGTGCGACGAACTCAGGCGTCGTTGCTGGTGGTCGTGGTAGTCGTCCGAGCGATCGTTGTGCCCGGGGACACCGCTCACGGTCATGACGATGTCGTCCAGGACGACCATCTCGTTCCACGGCACCATCACTCGGATCTGAAGGCGGGGGAGAAGAGGGGGTGGAACGATGCTTTAAATAGCGACAATGACCGCAACATACACGCACGCAAACAAACAAACAAACAAACACACACACACACACAAACACACACACACACACACACACACACACACACACACACACACAGACACACACACACACATGGTGGATAAGACCTTTGAATGTCTCTCGTGTACATGCTTATGGCACGTAATCCGTCCAGCGTAAGTGCAGTGTAGCCGAAGACTTTCCAGTAAGCTTGTTCTAGCCAGCAAAGCCTCATCAAATACGTGTATCAAATAGTGAAACATAACTTCCATACACTGGCGCAACGGAATCAATACGTCGGCGCGGACGTCCCTGTCAGAAATAGAACGGCTTATATACCAGGAGTGTAAACCATGGCTCCGATGGTAACAATGGCTGACCATACGTTATATAAGGAAATCCCGTGATTGGTTGGTTATATATGAGCAATTTAACGGATATTAATGTCACAGTAGAACTTCATGGTGGATATTACCGCAATACAATAATCGCTTCCGCAACTCTCTTCGTTTATTGTGCCCATGGGTACGCTTTCTATCTGAATATAATTTAGATATCGCACAGTACGCTCGTCGAAACACCGACATTGCTCTGCGATCCGCGCTAAATACCGAGCTAGAACGCATTCCTCGGAATAAAAAGCTTACCGTTAAATAGCCATTGCTAAAGAATTTGCCTTATCGAAGATCCGTAAATCTGAAATATCTGAGAGGAACTAGCCCCTCCAGCCCTCCTCCCTTCCCTACCCATAACTCCCCGACATCGAAGCGACTGCCACCTAATCAGAACATACCGCCAGAGGGATGCTTAAAAGCTACAGATTTATTTATGCATAAAGTCTAAAGTAATTCTATTTCATAATTTCTCGTCTCTTGATGGCAGTCATTACGGATCAGGTTTACAGTTCGGGGAGATCAAAGCCGTGGCCATTACAAACCACGGCAGACTCGAGCGGCTTCGCTAATTATGGATATGGCGTGTAAATTACATGCAACGGCGATAACGAGCAGATCTTACTAATTGGAAATCTTGGGGTTATGTGTTACTGATCGGCTGGCTGGTTGGCTGGCTGGCATAAGGGCCGATCTTATCAAGGGGCTTGGGGA
>NW_028234403.1:47390581-47400581 GCF_977035675.1 Penaeus japonicus
ACCCAGCATCAAACAGAACACAGACAACTTCCAAATGGTACGCGTGGATGCAGTACAGTGAATAAAGTTCTAATGTTTGTTTACATGGTATTAAATATTTGAAAGAGTAGTAAGTCATACTATGTTTAATATAAGGAAAAAAGGTTGTTACTTTCATATTTAAAATTTCAGGAAGAAAATGCATTACTCATTATCCACAGAGATTAAATAATCATTCCTAAACTAACATGTATACCTGAAGCTTGTAAGAAAAGGAAAACAAGAAAGTTTGAGCCGAACAGAAGTTTAGTAATAATGAATGGAGCTTCGTGTGATGACGGAAGCCAGTCATATTGCGGATACTCATAACTGAATTCATGTAAATCTAGAAATCAATGTGTTTTTGGCATATATATATAAATAGCACTGCAAATTGAATTAATTTGGGGGTAACCAATGACAATATCTAAAAAATATATGTATAAAATAAGAAATAAAACCCATTACAAAGAATGCACTTGATTTACGCACTAAGTCAACTGCAACTTCTCGAATACAACGACGTTTCATACAATGTGTACAACAATTACTCCTACTGGTACAGAGCTAAATAACATGTCTCATTATCAGTACAAGAAGGACGCGTCCGAGAGTATGCCTCCGACGATGACTTAGACAAAGTCATGGTCGAAGAATTATTATTTTTTCTTAGTTTACTTTACATTTCATTAATTATTGCATATAATGCTTTATGATAATGATGGCATTGGTGATAAAGATTCTTATAATGACAAAATCAATAATATAAAGATTAATGACAATGATAATGCTATTGATGACAAAACAATAATGCTGAGAATAAAACAGATATACTATTACAACTACTACCAATGATGATGGTAGTAATGATAATAGTAACAATGATGGTAAAGAATATAATGGTTGTAATATTGATAACCATAATAATAACAATGATAATGATAATCATAACAAAAATAATAGTGATAATGATAATATTGATGGTGATGTTGATGATGGTGATGATGATGATGATGATGATATCAATAATGATACAACCTCTACTACTACTACTAATGAAAACAAACATGGTAATGATGATTATAGCAATAATAATAATCATCATTATTACTACTACTATTATCATAACAATAATGATAATAAAAGTAACATTGTATTAAATTTTAGATGATGATGATGATGATAATGATGATGATGATGTGATGATGATGATGACGACAAGGATGAGGATAGTATTAAGGATAAAAAGGATGGAAACAAAAATAATGATAACATCAATAATGATAATGATGATTATGTTAATGACAATGATAATAATAATGATAATAACAATAATGATAATGATGTTTATGCTAATGCTAATGCTAATAATAATAATTATAATAATAATAACAATAATGACAATAATAATGATAACAGAAATAATGATATGGATAATAATGATAATGGTATTATTAATAATAACCATTATCATTATTACCATTATTCTCTTTATAACTATCATTATTGTTACCATTATGATCATTATCATTATAACAAAATGAATAATATTGTTACAATACAATTGATGATGATAATAATGTTTATACTTATAACGATAATATTAATAAAATATATTTATAGTATCAACATAAAACTAATTCAGCAATGTTCAGTAGTGTTCTTCCTCCTTATCCTTATTTCCGTAATCATGAAATTCAGAATTTATTTTGTATGGGCATCCTTGTCATTTATTTCAGTACTATCATAACAATTTCTATCATCATTTATCCTCACATAAAGAGAAATTTGGCATTATGAAAATTACATAAAACGGTCATTTGTATTTTTTTTTTATCCCTTTTATCTTACATAAAGGAAATTCATGAAAACAAATATTCAAATCAATAACCATTCTTAAGCTACCATCATTTGAATAATCATGAAAAAGTATTATTTTGATCAACATCAGGAATATTACTAACTTTTTGTTGTTCTTTTTGTTTATATATTTAAACAATTCTGAAAGTTTTGAGAATGTACATGGTTAACAACAATAATCATGCCAGAATAGTCCCTGTAGTCATAATGCCTTTCAGATCTATAATAAATGTTCATAGGTAAAGAACTGAACATGTAATACTTCTGGAAGTAGTTTTGGGTGCTGTACAAAATCATTAATATTATCAATATTAGTATCGTTATCATTGTAACCATTTTAATAATAATGGCTATCATTACCATCTTTATCATTATTATCATTTCTATCATCATTATTAAAATCGTCATCCTTTTTTATATAATTACTATTACTATTATGATTATGATTACAATCACCATTATCAACATTACCATTCATATTATTGCTATCATTACGATAATCGTTATCCTCGTTATTACTATTTGTATTACTATCATTATTATTATTACTATTATCATTATAATCAATATCATTATCCTCATTCTCATAGATATTTTTACTATTACTATTATCATAATCATTATCATTTTCATCATTATTACCATCACTAATACTATCATTATCATTATTCGTAATATTATTGTCATGCTTATCGCTAACCTTATTGTTATGATCATAATCATAACTATTATCATTATAATTTGTATATTTACTCTCACTTTTTCTATATGAACAGTACTGTTATTATCATTATCAGCCTCAGTATGATGATTCTCATCATCATCACCTTATTTCCATTATTATTACTCTCATTATCATCATTACTTATCATTCTTACCATCATCACTATCATTATATCTTATTATTATGATTGCTATTACCATTATCATTATAATTATCATTATCTAATTCTTATCATCATCATCATTATTGTCATTATTATTGTAAATATCATCATCATTATTACCATGATTATCATTATCATCATTATCATTAGTGACAGTATTATTGTTACTATCATTATCATTATCACAGTCATTAACATTATCGTGATCATTATAGTTATTTTGTTAAGAATTATTATTATAATCATCATTATCATTAACATCCTCATTATCATTATTTTCATTAATATAATCATTCTCAATAATATCATTGTTATAAATATCATTGATAGTATTATCATTATCATTATTATCATCACTATTTTTCATATTATTATTATCATTATCAACCACTTTATCATCATTAACCTCATTATATTTTTATCATTATCATTTTTATTGTTATCATTCCTACTATTATTATCTCTATCTTTATCATCATCACAAATAATTTTCATTAATACTACTACCCATATTATCATCATCATCACTATTATTATTACAATCATTATAATTTATTTTATCATAGATGTTATTTTCACTGTCATTATTATTAGTATTATCATTGTTATTATCATCACAATCATTATCATTATCATTATTATCATCATCCTTATTATCATAATTGCTATCATTACTATCATTATCATCATCATTAACATTATCATTATTATGATTATTATCATAATCATTAGTATTGTCATCATCCTTATTGCTATCATTATCACTATCATCACTATTATCAATGTAATCATTCATCAGTTCATGAATAATGCTTTGGTATTATCGTTATTATTGATATCATCAACAATATTTTTATTATAAATATTGATTCTAATTCTACTTGTTATCGTTATCACTTATACCATAATTATGATCACAATTACATCTATCATTAGGATTTTTCATTATAGTTCTTGCTGTTACCACTGTCACTTTAATTACATATCATATTATGAATATGCCTCATCATCATTTGAATAAATATTATTTGAAAGGTTTGCATTATAATTGAATCATTTGACCTCGTCATTAACATAATTACTATGTTAATAACCTTTGTATAATCATAAGCATATCCATTCTAAACAGCATCCCAAGCATCATGCCTGTCATTAATGTTAATCATCCTTTTTTTTCTCCTGACACACTGAATTTTACCCACGATAAGAAAATTATATATATATATATATATATATATATATATATATATATATATATATATATATATATATATATATATATATATATGTATGTATGTTATATATATATATTTATATATATGTATAAATATACATACATATATGTATAAGATAATATATATATATATATATATATATATATATATATATATATATATATATATACATACATATATATATAATATATATATATACATATATATCATATATATACATATAAATATATGTATATATTTAAATATACATATATATATTGTATATATATATGTATGTATGTGTTATATATATATATATATATATATATATATATATATATATATATATATTATATACATATATATATATATAATATATATATATATATATATATATATATATATATATATATATATATAATATATATAAATATATATATATATATATATGTATATATATATATATATATGTATATATATATATATATTATATATATATATATAAAATACATATATGTATAGAATGATATTATATGTATATATATGTATATACATACATATATATATATATATATATATATATATATATATATATATATATATATATATTATATATATACATATACATATACATACATATATATCCCACTGAAATACTACCCGTCCAAATAATGAAATCCCCCTCCTAGTGATCTAGACGAGCATCATAATATCCCCGTTACCATCTCCCTCTGCCCTCCCCCTTCAAGAAGAATATCTCGGACGCGCCTTCTTCAGCAAAGTGCAGATCTCTCGGACTGGTTAAAAAGCGCGTGGTAAGAACGTGGTCTCTACTGACACGTAGTAAACACACTTGTATTTTTGGGAGAGCGAAAGAGAGAGAGAGAGAGAGAGAGAGAGAGAGAGACAAAGGGAGAAAGAGAGAGAAGAGGAGACAGCGAGCAACCTCACCTCTTGTTGAACTCGCCGGAGAAATGTTGCAACGAGTCCTCTTCAATCAGGAAGCGCATCTTCTCGAAGAACGAGGCTGTCGAACCCGGAGGCTGCTTGCGTAGGAGGATGTCCATCGGCGTGGCGCGGCTGACGCATAGCTGGGAGTCCTGGCAGGCTTGGTGGGTGCAGCACTCGGGGTCCTGGCAGTCCATCAGGCCATCTGTGGGGGGAGCAGGCAGGTGGTGGTGGTGGAGGTGGTGTTGGAAAGTGTTGGTAATGGATAGAGTGGTGGTAAGAGTGGTAGTAACAAGATTATATATTCCTTAAGATGTGGTCAACTGTATGGCAGTGGTAGCCAGAAACAGCCGTATTATGTGACATTAATAAATACGTCCCCTATCTCCTTATTTTAAGCTCGTCATACTTTAATTTGCCGTTATTGGTTTTTGTTTTTAATTTATACTTATTGATTTATTCATAATTATCAACATGATTTTTGGAGGACCACCTACCCTCGCACACAGTCGTACCATCACCTTCGACAGTCACTGCACTTCAAACACAATAACGCAAATTCTATCATGTATTATACACACACACTTGCATACTATAACTACTATTCAATACAACAATAATGCTAGTAAATAATAAACCTGGAAAGAGCCAGTAATTACGATAAAACACAGAAAGATGAAATTTCATGTAATAAACAAGTTTGTTTATCACACAAACTCTGATAAAAAGAGGATGAAAGAAGAAAAGGAACTATGATAACAGAACTAGTAAAACGATCCTTTAATCATCCAAAGCAAACGAGGCAATTCACCTTCGCATAACAACGTAATATAATCACCCTGAAGCGTATAAATTTGTGTTGAAGAAAAAGAAGAGGCCAGAGAGAGAAAAAGATGTTGAGGAAGAGAGAGAAGGCGAGAGAGAGAGAGAGAGAGAGAAGGCGAGAGAGAGAGAGAGAGAGAGAGAGAGAGAGAGAGAGAGAGAGAGAGAGAGAGAGAAGGAGAGAGAATCTTCCAAACGGATAAAGCGAATTGGAAAATACAAAGAGAAATAGAAAGACAGAGTCAAAGAGAAAGGGGGGAGATAGACAGAGGGAGAGGGAGATAGACAGTTAGCCAAAATCTTCAGCAAAGACACGTTTCTGAGGGAGGACTTAGTGGCAGTTAGGGACACACTAACACCCTCGAGTTCTCTCTCGTGTGATAAGTGGGAATTCCTTAATAATTCGCCCAGAAGGGATTCAGGGACTTATAATTATAGGCGTTCCAAATGCCTCCATATATTCTAATAATTAAAAACGGCGTCATCACATACGTGAACAGATCCGTTTTGATGTTGTTTTTATAAATTTTATTCATGTCTTATTTATATTCAACATGAACACTTATAGAATACTTTATAAGGGGATTTAAAATTGCAGAAACTTCCCCTTGCATGCTTGTTCAAATCATATAAAATTACAAAAGCATTTTATATGTACAGAATTTGCAAAGAATAATCGTCCCAGCAAGAATGCATGAATATATTTCTAATCTCTTACATATCCTGAACTCCTACCAACATTCACACAACATTCACTGCAGCTGCAGTGACATGCCGTCGACAGTTCTCATAAAGAATCTTTAAATGAAACCCAGCAATTCTTGAGAAAGGGAGGGGGAGGGAGAGAGAGAGAGAGAAAGAGAGTGTGAGAGAGAGAGAGAGAGAGAGAGAGAGAGAGAGAGAGAGAGAGAGAGAGAGAGAGAGAGAGAGAGAGAGAGAGAGAGAGAGAGAGACAGACAGACAGACAGAGACAGACAGAGAGAGAGAGAGAGAGAGAGAGAGAGAGAGAGAGAGAAAGAGGGGGAGAGAGAGAAAGAGGGAGAGAGTAAGAGAGATAGAGAGAGAGAGAGAGAGAAGGAGAGGGCGAGAGAAAGAGATAGATAGATAGATAGATAGAGAGAGATCTTGCAAACTGACAAAGAAAATGGGCAACCCACCTCTATCGTTGTCTACGCCGTCGCTGCATTGGGTCTCCAGCATAGCCGAGCAGTCGGGGCCGTCCCATCCGGGCTGGCACAGGCACTTCCACACGCCTTCCTGGTCGGCGTCGCATGTGCCTCGGTTCCGGCAGTTCCCAGGGCAGCCGGAGAGGGTACAATGCCGCCCATTCCAGCCGGCCATGCACACGCACGTCCCATTCTTGCACTGGCCGTGTTCGCTGCACCTGTGTGGCGGTTCGGAGGGACAGGGAAAGGACTCAGAAATACGGCTGGGCTCACCAAGGGGAACGGAAGGGAAAAAATGCCTGAAGTTGAGGGCGAGTGAGGGAAGAGACCATTTCGGCCCGTCTGATTTAGAGAGGTGATACGTTGCAAGGGGGCGGTCGACAAGCCTTTGATGGCCAGCTATGCACTCCGATGATATATTCAGAAAGGAATTCTGTGCCAAACAATAATGCAGTTGTTGGAGGATATATGTTTCAAAGGGAAGGGGATGGAAAGTGCCGAGCAGTTATGCAACTGAGTGGATATATTGCAAGAGGAGTTCTACCAACCTACGCGGTTATCTCCGAAGGAGGGAAAGGGAAGGAGAGGGGGCCTTGTGCAAATCCATTGGCTATAGAATTATGAGACGAAGAGCTAAATGGTCCTATAATTTTGAATAACTCTAAAGGCTTATCCCCTACTACTTTGTCGTAGTTGCATGGGGAAATGAGATGAGCAGCAGGATAGTTCGGAGATCAATATAAAACAACTTTGGCGATCGTGAAGAATGGCTTTAGCGAGTATCACAGTTGGAGAATGAATATGTAAGGGATTTCCCGTCAGGTGGCTGCATGGCAAGAGGAAGTGGGGAATTATTCTGCAAAGGACTGTACATTTGCAGGATCCGATGAGTGTAATGTCGGTGGAAGGATCAAAAGATGATGGCGAAGCGATCGGACGAAATACAATAGATTTGAATCGATGGAGGCATAAGAGCGAAGGAAGGCCAGACTGCAATGGCTCCGCAGAAAGGAAGAGGAAAGAAAACTGCCACAGTGAAGCATACAGACATGACCGAACAATTAAACCCTGTAAAAAGCTAACAGTAAAGAGATCAGTATTCATAACAACACCATATGAGGAATGAACAAAACAAAGAGCTTACTATGTATGTATGAAACAACGACCCGACTTCCCTTACCTGGGATCGCACAAGCGTTCTGAGCAGTTGGCACCTGTCCAGCCTTCGTCGCAGGTGCAAGCATCATTCTCGCAGATGCCGTGTGGACCGCAATCCAGCGAGCACGCCTCTGTCAGGGAGGAACAAGGGCGTCCCTCGTTAATACATGGTCATATATTTGTTCTATAAGGGGGACATAAAAGCAATCTGGAAAAGGGATTGTTATCTCCCCTTACACCCCCGCCCCCCCCCCCTCCCACTCTCCGTTAGTTTCCCTTAGTCTGAACATACTTTCCTTTACCTTTGAGATGTCACAGGATTCCTAAGCGCGATAAAACCAGAACTAATTACAATGCAAGACAAACAGTTCCCGGCTTATCGGCACAAGCTTTGAAAATTAAAACGACAAAAGAAAGATCAACAGTATACATAAAAAAAAAAAAAAACGCTTTTTAACATCAGATAAGCCGATAATGAAACAAATAAAATATCCTTGTACACGAGCTTCGGAACACCGACACAGGCTTCCGAACACTTACAGCTGTTGGGCTCAAACAGATTTAAGCCCTGCTGTTAAAATGCTTCTTTAGAGTAACGAGGAGTTAGTTGATATATAATGCCTTAAAGTTGATGGAGGTTTCAACTTTCGTTTTAATGATGCTGATTATGGTAATGATGATAATAACAATAATAATAATGATAATGATAATAATAATAATAATAATAATAATAATGATGATGATATTACTACTACTAATAATGATGATAATAAGGAAAAACATTAACATTAACAATAATAGTGATAAGATTTATAACAATATCTATCATCATTACTGTTAACCGTTATATAATTATCATCATTTTTCTTCTTCTTGTTCTTCTTTTTCATCTTATTATCATCAGCATTATTATTATCATCCCTATTATCGTTATCACTGACACCACTGTCAACATAATGATATTACAATAATAGATTTATTCTGACTAATACTACTAATAATGATAATGATGAAGACAATAATAATAAAAATCATACTAAATATCATATTAATAATAGTAATAACAATAATGACAATGATGATGATAATAATAATGATAATAATAATAACAATGATAATGATGAGGATAATAATAATGATAATAATAATAACAATAATGATAATAGTAATAATAATGGTAATGAGATTAATAATAATAACAACAATGATAAGAGCAGCGATACTACTACTACTACTACTGATGATAATAATATTATGACAAGAATAATAATAATAATCATCATTATCCCATTACAACGATGACAATGATAATAATAACAATAACAATGCTGATGATGATTATGACGACAATAACAATTACAACAAAAATGAAAATAATGATAATAATGCTAGTAACAATGATAATAATAATAATAATAATAAAAATAATAATAATGACAATAATTAAAAATTACTTTTATCATTAGCTTGATCATTACCAACATCGTAATAAGAATAGATCTAATTCGTAAATGCAGTGGCCCGCAAACAAAAGTTACGTGTCTTCAACCCAGCAGAACGCGAGCGGCATTACACAACGTTAGAGTAACAAAAGAGACCCGAGTTGCGTGGACCTAAAGGGGAACACTGCAGATGCTGGGAAACCCTCGAGGGAGACACACGCCGCGGCTGTGGTTTCGGCTCTCTCGACGAAAGGTGCTCAAGACGTTGTTAAAATACTTACCAAGAGGGAGGGACGGAGGGGAAGGATGGAGGGAGGAGGATGGAGGGAGGAAGGAAAAGGGAAAAGGGAGAAGGGAGTAGGGAGGGAGGGAGGAAAGGAGGGAGGGAGGGAGGGAGGGAAGGAGGAAGGGAGGGAGGGAGGGAAGGAGGAAGGGAGGGAGGGAGGAGGGAGGGAGGAGGGAGGGAGTTGAAGTAAGGGAGGGAG
>NW_028234403.1:47405581-47415581 GCF_977035675.1 Penaeus japonicus
TCCAACAACCGAAGATTAAGAAAAGTAAAGAAAGAAAAAAGAAAGAAAGAAAGAAAAAAACAACAACACAGCAACAGAATTTAGGCTCGGACCCCTTTAAGCCTACAGTTGCTTTTGTCCACCTGTCGTCAGCACCTCGAAAGCAATCGCGAACGTTAAGAATGAAACGAAATGAAATAAAAATCTGTAGTTATTATTACTTTTCGATAATTAGTTGGCCGGAGATGTCGTCGGGACCTCGCGAACGACTGCAAGGAACCGTCTGTCGTCGAGAGGTCGAGAAATTTTGCCGAAATTCTTTTGGAATCCCGTGGACTTACGGCGTGATTTGTAAAGTCAAGGAGAGGGAGAAAGGAGGGAGAGAGGGAGGGAGGGAGGAGACAAGGATACACAGGAAGGGAGATGGAAAAAGAGACGGAGGAGAGAGAGAGAAGGAGAGAGAGAGAGAGAGAGAGAGAGAGAGAGAGAGAGAGAGAGAGAGAGAGAGAGAGAGAGAGAGAGAGAGAGAGAGAGAGAGAGAGAGAGAGAAAGGGGGAGGGAGGAGGGAGGGGGAGGAGGAGATGGGGGATGGAGGAGGGAGGAGGAGGGAGAGAGGGATGGGATGGATGGAGGAGGAGGAGGGAGGAGAGAGAGAGAAGAGAGAGAGAGAGGGAGAGAGAGAGAGAGAGAGAGAGAGAGAGAGAGAGAGAGAGAGAGAGAGAGAGAGAGAGAGAGAGAGAGAGAGAGAAAGGGGGGGAGGGGGTTGTATAGGGACAAATAATGTGAATTAAAGAAAACATATAACAGAAAGTACATGTTACAGGGAGTCAATACGCAATCAACATAGAAGAAGAAAAAAACACATCAAATCTAAGAACATCGCAGCTTGAAAACGGATTAAACAGTGCCGTTACAAGCCGTTGACACCGCTAGTCGTTGCACATAAAACGCTAGTAGAAACTATTTACTGTTATTTTTGATCGGCTTCATAACCCCCCCCCCCCTTTGAAAAATTAATTGTTAATTTCCGGCTTCGTTGTCCCACTCTGACGCGGTTATTTACAACGAAAAAAATAGAACAAATAAACTGTTTGGTTTTGCTCACTTCTGGAACCTATTGTTCTCGCAGTCTCTATATTATTTATATCACGATCTACACTATCAATAATACAAAAAGCCGTACATACAAACTAAACCTATAAAACCCAATATAACGATAAAAAACTTAACTGATTGTTCAAACTCTCGTCATAAACATTAACTAAAATAATTTGATAGAGAGGGAGAGGGAGTGAGAGAGAGAGAGAGAGAGAGAGAGAGAGAGAGAGAGAGAGAGAGAGAGAGAGAGAGAGAGAGAGAGAGAGAGAGAGAGAGAGAGAGTGAGAGAGAAAAAGAGAAAGAGAGAAGAGAGAGAGAGAGAGAGAGAGAGAGAGAGAGAGAGAGAGAGAGAGAGAGAGAGAGAGAGAAAGAGAGAGAGAGAGGGAGAGAGAGAGAGAGAGAGAGAGACGCGAGAGAGAGACGCGAGAGTGCGAGAGATTGCGAGTGAGAGAGAGAGAGAGATAGAGAGAGAGAGAGAGAGAGAGTAAATATAATACCAAAGGGGAAAAACAACAACATATACCTCGCCACCTTTCCCATCCCCATTCACTCTTACCTTCCCACTCCCAAAACCCCTTCACCTCTACCCCCCCCATCCCCCACCCATACCCCATCCCACACACACACACACCCACCCACACCCACACACATACACGCACAGCAAAGAGTGCGTGCGGCCGTTCGGTTCCTGGGATTAAGTGCGTGAAAGAGGCCGCTGCAAGGCTTGCTATTGCACGAAATTAGCCTTTCATCTTTAAGGAGGCGACAGGAACAAATGTAATCCGCACAAGAAAGGCTTTTACGCGATTGTAGCGGGTCATTTTGGCGATAATGATATTCTTTGGCGGATATCGGCTGCGTTTGAGGGGGGGAAGGGGGGAGGGGGAAGGGGGAAGGGGGAGGGGGGGAGAGAATTAATGGTGGTTGCGGTGATTTTGATGCTGGATGGGTTTTGCGCTGGTTGTGGTTGTAGTTGGGGTGATTTTTGGTTGTGTTTTGGAGTGGTTAGGGTGGCTGTTGTGGTGACTTTGTTGATATTTGTGGTAGTGGTTGTTATATGGTGGTAGTTGTGGCTATCAGTGTGGTGGTTACCCACAGTGGTTGTGATTGGGATTGTGTTTTTGTATGGTAGTTGGGATTGTCGTTATTATGGTAGATATGGAGGTGGTTCTAGTAGTTGTGGTAGTGGGTATAGTAATTTTAGTGGTAGAAGGGATTGGGGATGGTCATATTAGTTATGGTAGTGGCGATGGTGATTTAAGTGTTGAAAGGGATTATAGTGATTTTAGTGGCGATGGTAGGGATTATAGTGGCTGTGGGATTGTTCCTGGTAATTTGGGTAGGGGTTGTGGTGATGGTTATGGTAAAGAATATGATTATGATTGTGGTTGTTGAAGCGGTGGTGAGGGTGATTATGGTGACAAGGATAATGATCAGTCACTACCATTTTCACCCAAAATAGTAATAACGATAATAGTAACGGCGGCAAGAACAACAACATACAGAGAGAGAGAGAGAGAGAGAGAGAGAGAGAGAGAGAGAGAGAGAGAGAGAGAGAGAGAGAGAGAGAGAGAGAGAGAGAGAGAGAGAGAGAGAGCAAGCAAGAAATTACAGGACACAGCCAGGACACGGTTTTAATCTCGTAGATTGATAAGGCTAATAATCCGTGGCAGCGACGACCGCGATCCAGCGTGACAACATAAATGATAATTATGAGTAATAATATGGTTACAGAGAATAATTAAAGAGTAATCAAGAGGAAAGGTAGAATTTATAGATGTGACGAATGGAAAATGAGGAAGCATTTTTCTTTCTTATGAAGCTTCGGGCATATGCTAAGTAATACGGATATACATTGAAAATTAAACTAGAAAAAAAAACAATATCAACATACATTAGAAAGAAATACCGGCATTATAAATGTGACAAAATACACACATGAAAAAAGAACATCCACAACATGTAACTCCCAAAAATCCCAAAATGAAAAAAAAAAAACATTCTGGAAAAAAATAATACAAATAAAATACCAACAAACGCCAACAATGATACTAAACACTGACCTTGGTACGCTCAAGACAATCCTAAGATCCGTGGGGTCATTCAGGGTCAGGTGAATGTTCCAGTAGCCATAAGGAGCGAGGTTGAACTCCTTCTTCTCTCCGAGGTTCAGCGGGTTGAACGAAGAGCCATCCGGGGGCATGTGGGTGTAAGGCCTATTGACAGAGGCACCTCCTGCGGGCGGGCCCAAAGGTCGAATCAGGTCAGGTGAGGTTACATTATAGGATATTATGGGAGCGCTCTGTTAAGTTGTGTGAGGTTGTGTAGGGTTAGGTGGAGGTTTCTGAGATTGTGTTGGGTTATGCGAGGTTGTGTGGTGAAGGGGGGGGGGGTTAGTAGTAGTAGTAGTAGTAGGAGTAGGAGTAGTAGTAGTAGTAGGAGTAGGAGGAGGAGGAGGAGGAGGTGGAGCTGGAGGAGGTGGTGTTGGTGGAGGTGGTGGTGGAAGTGGTGGTGGAGGTGAAGGTGAAGGAGGAGGAGGAGGAGAAGAAAAAAAAAACAGATAATGAAAGAGGAGGAAAAAGAGGCGGAGGAGTCCGAAATTAGAAAGAAGAAAAGAGAACGAAAAGAGAGTGACGTAAAAAACGTGAAGAAAATAACAAGATAAATTCACGTTCAAAGAAAAAAAAAGGAAAAGGAAAATTAATTAAGAAAACCAAAAGAGATGAAAAAAAAAACGAAAAATAGAATTATAGAATGATGAAAAAATAAAATAAAAAGATAGAAACAAAGCACGAGACAGAGACCTAAGAAAAGAACGGATACAGGAAAAGAAAGATAAGAAGGGTGAAGGAAAGGATAAAAGGATAAAACACAATAAAGGAAATGGGTCGTTTGTTACACATGGTTGCCATAAAGGGACGGAATGCGGAATGTAGATCAGGTGGAGGAGAGAAGGGACTTGTGTATGTGGGAACGTTTATTTATTTTTTATTTTTATTTTTTGCCTATAGGCGACAGAAGGTTTTCTGCCGTATAAGTGCAAAATCATGTGTTAGTATCTCTCTCTCTCTCACTCTCTCTCTCTCTCTCTCTCTCTCTCTCTTTCTCTCTCTCTCTCTTTCTCTCTCTCTCTATGTATACATGCATATATATATATATATATATATATATATATATATATATATATATATATATATATATATATATATATATATATATATATACGCACACACATCTATATGTATAGAAATATGTATATATATACATATATGTGTATGCACACACACACACACACACACACACACACACACACACACACACCAGATTGCCGACAAACAAGTCATCCAGAGGAGATCACCACTCACCATGACCTCAAAAAGGTCATTTTCCGAATTGCCTTCTGAAGCTGTCCGTGAAATGGCCTGAAAATAATAGTTTATGGAGGCTGCGATCCTCGAAGACCCATCGGATTTATCTCGGCAATCATTCATGCTACCCTCATCTCCTCCTTCCGCCCCCCCCCCGCTCGCCTGTGCTCCTTCGGGACTTGTGGGCTTCTCTCTCTCTCTCTCTCTCTCTCTCTCTCTCTCTCTCTCTCTCTCTCTCTCTCTCTCTCTCGACAACCACATCTTTAGCCATTTACTCCACTGACTTAATTAATAATAGTTTATCAAACTAAGGATATTCACACAATTATTGTATTTTCTTCACCCATACTCCTTAACCTTTTTATATATCATCTTAATTTATCCTTCTTAAAATAGCACCCAGTATTTAAAAGGGAATATCATGAGTTTAGTGAATACCATGCAAGCGTGCAATGTGCAAGCAACAGTACGAACAAAACATGCAGGTAAGCAAGCAATGAAAACTAGGAAAAAATACACTGTATGCATTCCTATACACACAAAAATACAAAGAGGATAATCAACAGTCTATTTTACCGTACAATAAGAAACAAAGAACACGAAGATACTAGAGGAAAAGAAGATGAACTATTGATAAAAGGACCAAAGATCAAAGATACAAAACCCACGTGATTTTTTGTAAAAAGAATTAGAAGATGCAACACAAGGAATCTTAAGGACAGGCAACTCTTGTTTATAAAATCTTACGTGACGGGGCCCCCGTACAGTACAGTGACCTCTGCCGGGTAGACGAGCAGAGTAAGGAAGAAATTAGTAATTTGGCCATAATTGTCTGTCATTGTAGTCATTAGGATTAATTGCAGTTAACATGATGTTTTTTTCTTTCATTCCTGTCAGTGATATAATGGAAAATGCTACTTCATAACTATTAGTACTGCCGTAATCTGTTTCCAAATCATTCTCAGCAATATTAACCTCCTATTTTCTCATTAGGAGAAACATCAACGTTATTTTATTATAATCAACATTATTAATATTAGTTATGATTATCATGATTGTTATTATCATTATCATTGCTATCATTATTATCATTATTACTATCATCATAATTACCATTGTTATTATCATAATCATTATCACTATCATTATTATCACTATCATTATTATTATGATAATCACTATTAGCTTTATCATTAGTATCATTATTATCACTATCATTACTATCATTATTGTTATCATTATTATCATGATCATTATTATTATCATTATTAGATAATAAATCATGCTATCTGTTACATTTAACAATTCTCAAAATGCAGTTATTAGTAGGATTCATAAAATACGAATGTCTTATTCCTAAAGCAAAGGATAAACTGCTTCCAATCACCATATATCAATAATACTAATTGTGGTGGTGTGATTCTGTAACCCGAGTCCGCTTATCGTAGTACCATCGGTCATAACATCGTTAACTAGCTCGTATTAGTTACTTGATTATCCAAAGTCAAGTAAGGATTTAATATACGTATAGTGATAAATAAATGTAATAATCTTGAATGGTACCATTCTGATAAATAAAAAGGCGTCATATACTGTAAAACAAGGTCTTTACTTTTAGAATAGTTTACCCCAAACTTCCACTTTAAACAAACTCGTTTTCTTTGAAACTCAAAACGCGCGAGGGAAGAACACAATCTTCCCGGACGTGAAGATACCTATCAGTCCCACGATTATCCTCATTTACTCTCGTCTAGACACTTTCTCCTTTTTCTGTCTTTACCTTCTCCCTTACGCATCAGATCAATAAACGGGGGTAAAGGAGGGTAAATAATTGATATAAGCTTAGGCTTCTGGACCTCTTCGCTCTCGAGTATTTACGCTATAGGGTGCGGGCATCCGCGTTTCCTCTCCGTGTTAATGTTTAACAAGTAGGGCCGTGTATGCATATGTTGGGATCATCTCCCGGTTAAATCAAGACGAGGAAAAAACGTGCACTGGCCGCTACGTGTGTACAAAGCAGCGGGTTATCTCTCCCCCACGGAGAGATTGAAAAATGGCTGATTCCATTCTTCGCCAGGGGGTTTTCTGCAGTGTGCATTTCCTCATTTTCGTCTTTCTTTTCGCTCTCTTTTAACGACCGGCCATATATAGCAGCAACAGCAGTTAGTGTAGCGCTTTCGTGTGGAGAGCGAGGATGAGGAGTCGGCTGGAGAGAATGAAGGAAAAGTGGGGAAGGGAAGGGGGGGGGGGGTGAAATGTACGACATTACTGCAGTCGAGAGAACGAGTGCGTTTCCCTCGGGAGGCTGAGGAATATCGTGTGGTAGGGTGTTGTTAAGGGGGAAAGGGTTATCGGTAAGTGTTGCTGCTTTTTTCTCTAAACAATAGCTTTGTTCGGTAACTAATGCTTGAACATAATTTGTTAGATAAATAAAATTTAATCCACTTACAAGTGCAGACGCTGTGAAGTTTGTAATTACGCTTGATTGCTTGGTGGAATGCGGGATGAAACAGGGTTATAGACCCTGGGATGAAGTGTCGCCAACGCTAGTTATTATATACGAAAACGAACACTCATTTCTCCTCTTCCCATCATATTAACGTAAGTTTACTGACTTGTTTAGTGATATCATTCGACCAGTGTGCTAGTTATAAAATCGATATCGGTCCCGCAGGCTAAATTCTGAAAGGGAATGATTAAATACTTGAACAAACTATTAAAAAAAAAGAAATACACACCGGGAGTAGCGGCGGAGGGCGTGGTATCCGTGGGCGTGCGTCGAAACCAGTCCGTTCCTTCCTCTTCTTCCGCCGGGAGGTCGTAGACGACAGCGTTGCCCCAAGACTCGACCAGGTCGGTGTGAGGGTCGTAGGAGGTCTCGGGTCCCTCGTCGGTGGAGATGTACTGGACGGAGGCGAAGTACTGGCGGCGGCCGGCCACCACGAGAGGGACGTACGTTCGGTTCCTCCGCTCGTCGCTCTCTCGATGCGGATGTGTGTGGCCCCGGTGTCGTTCTCGCTCGTCGTCTTCGTCGTATTCGTCGTCCTCCTCCCCGTGGTGGTGGCGGTGACGGTGATGTCGATCGTGGTCGTGGGAACCGTGGTCCAGGTCGTCGTGGTGGTGCTCAGCGCTATCGTAGGCCGAGTCGTGGTCTGTGTGGTCGTCGTGCCCATCGCTGTCGTAGTCGAAATCCAGGTCGTCATGAGAGCCTGGGTGGTCATGGTGGGACGGTGATATGGGTGAGGCGGTGGTAGTGGTGGTAGTGGTGGAAGTGGTGGTAGTGGTGGTTGTGGTGGTCGTAGGCTCCTGATGGTCGCTGATAGCTGGATCTCCGATATTGAGATTTGCCGCAACACGTCCAGGCATTATTGGGGGATCCCCGGGGCCCTCGCACGGGCAGGAACATTTGCATGGAGGATCCTGGGATTGCCAGTGTTCGCGCTGAGGCATAATAGTGTCACCCTCGCCACCTTCGCGTCCTCCCCCAACCACCCCTCCTCCGCCAGGCCCGCCCGCGCCTTCACTGCTGACAGGAGAAGAGTTATTTTTAACGCCCACACACGTCGTGTATCCTCCTCCGCCGGCGACAGCGGATGTGTCATCTTCCTTTGGTGGCGCACCGAGCGGTATATTCTCTCCTTCCACACGCTCCTCCTCTTCTTCCTCTATCCTTTCATCTCCGCCCGTCCTCCCAGCAGCCAAGCCAGTCGTGTGTCTGTCGTCCCCGTGGGTCATAGAAGTACCCTCTTGGGTGCTTCCATAAAACTCCTGCCGGTGGTAGATAGAGTCGTCGTCAGGTCGTGCGGTGGCGGTAGGGTCTTGGTGAGCTTCAGCAGGTGGTGCTGGGATCTGCCAGCTGTCTCCTCCCTGAGCCTGTGCTGGTGTTTGGCTTGCTGGAGCTCGATGGTGCTGACCTTGGTCCTGAGAAACACCTGTGAGTTCATCACGACCAGCGCCGTCTTGCCTCTCTACACCGTCGCTTCCAGCATGATTCTCACGGTCGTACAAAACAGGTGGTCCATCAGGTTGACTGCTTCCTTCGTGATTTTCTTGTCTTTCTTCATTCCCATATTCGCTTGTGTGTCCATAATGTCCTTCTGCTTGTCTATCCCCGATATTGCCTGTGCCTTCACGATCATTTTCGTGTCTTCTGTCGTATGCTTCATTCTTTCTGTTTCCTTCTTCTTCCTCGTAGTCATCGAATACGTCGTCGTAATTGTGTGCTACATCATCGTAGACATAACCCTCGCTTCCAAGATAATATTCAAAATTTCCCCCGTCTTCCTCGGTGTATTCCTCTCCTCTTCCCTCTTCTCCTTCCTCCTCTTCATGATAATTCTCCCTCGATGGAGGAATCTGATCTTGTCTATTTCCCCCAGCAGGATCCTGTGAGCTGACCTGAGTGTGGACGGACTCCTGATTGGGATTACCGGCCACTTGATTGCTTCTTGAAAGGAAATGGTGTCCTTGGTTGGCTACCGATACCGTAGTAACGATCCCCAATTTCTTACGCTCGCTGTAACCCGATGCTTCCAGGGAACCAGAGACTGATTGTCTTCCTGCCGACGTCTCTATCCCTCCTTGACGATTATACTCTGTCTCGAACGTCTCCTGGCGTTTATATTCTGCCTGCAGAGCGGTGTCTTGGTCGCTGTGAGCGTCGAGGGGCGAGGGGGAGGACCGGGGATGCATGCCCGACTCCACACTCTGATTCCCTGCAAAAGTGGGATCGTCGCCGGGGAAGTCCTTGTTTGTTATTTTGGGTCTATGGTCCTTGGCCGTCACGTCATTGATTCCAATTCTGTCGGTCGCCGTGTCCAGGGGATCTGACGATGAAGATGCCTCCCCCATCACGATCGATGATTTCTTTTGGTGCAGGGAGATGTCTCCTATGACAGGGAGGGCGAGGGAACCGCTTTCTTCCCGTTCGAAAGAAATTTCATCACTCGCGTGGAGGGCGTGTGGAGGATTGTTGGCAGCAGAAGACGGTGGCACTTGAACTGTAGCTTCGCCTTGCTCACTGAAGGGCTCTCGCTGCATACCAGTACTGATACCTCCTTCTCTCTCCTCCTCCTCCTCCAGATCCTCCCGGGAGCCGGTAAAGAACTGGTGGAATGGAGGCTGAGAGACGGAGGGAGAGACTGTTGTAGCCACCGACCTCATCTCGCCGTCCGCCGTCATCACAGTAGAAATTCCAACAGGAGCGTCCGAGGCTTTGTGAGCATTACTTGGTGATTGCTCTCGGTCCGGACCATCAATGGCGAGATAGGCATCAAGTGGCTCCTTACGAGGATCAATATTTACCCCACTATGATGACCTGGCGAGAGTGAGGGATGGGAGGCGGACTGGTGTTGTTCTTGTAAGATAGTATCCTCGAGGACACGACTGCTGTCGTGGTGCATCTGTGGCGTTTCCTGTTCCTCTTCTTCCCCTTCTTCTCGCCCCTCATAACCCCCGTCCTGCTTATCTTCCCCTCTCTGGGAAATCGCGGGGATTTGGTCCTCCTCCCGTGAAAATCCTTCCACTATTCCCTGCGTGTTTTCACCTCTGTTGC
>NW_028234403.1:47423081-47428081 GCF_977035675.1 Penaeus japonicus
CACCCAACTCCCCTCTCTTCACCTCACCTCTCACTCCACACGGGTTATTTTACTCCCAAACTCTCTCCTCCCTCTACCTCCCCTCTATCCTCATCTAACTTTCTCACTCTTTAATCACTTTTATCCCCTCTCTATCTTTCCACCTTTCACAATTCTTCCCCTTTCACCACCCTATCCTTACCCCACCCTCTTTACCCCCCCCTCCTCTACTTATCCCCCTTTACCCTCTCCCCCCATCCCCTACCCCCTTTCTCATTTCTCTCCCATATGTCTTAATTCCCCCTTACCTACTCCTTTTCTCTTTTCTCACTTTCCTCTTCCCTCCTCTTCCTTTCCTACACTTTCACTTTTTCTTTTTCCCATCTTTCTTTCTTCTCGTTTCTTTCCTTTTCTCTCTCAACTTTTCTCTCCTCCTTCTCCGTAACTCTCTAATTACTTCTCTCTCTATCACTCTTCTCTCCTCTTCTCTCTCATCGCATCTCTCTTCTCTCGACATCTCTCTTCTCTCTCCCCCCCCCCCCCCCCCCCCTGTCTCTCTCTTCTCTCTCTCTCTCTTTCTCTCTCTCTCTCTCTCTCTCTCTCTCTCTCCTCTCTATCTCTCCTTCTCCGTCTTACCCCTCTCTCTCTAATCTAATCAATCTCCTTTCTCTCTTTCCTCTCCTCTTTCCCCCTTCCCCCTTTCCTTTCCCTCACTTTCTCTTTTCTCACTTTCCTTTCCCGATCTTTCTCTCTTTCTCTTACTCTCTCTCACGTTTTTCTTTTTTCCCTCCTCTGCTCCTCTTTCCACTCGCCTCTTCTCCTCTCTCGTTCTTCTGTCATCTCTCTTCCTCTTCTCTTTCACTCCTCTCTCTCCTCTCCTTCTCACTTCCACTCTCCTCCTCCCCCTCTCTCCACCTCCTCCCTCTTCTCTCTCGTCCTCTCAATCTTCTTCTCTCCCTTTCTCCTGTCTTCCTCTCCCTCTCTCTTCTCACATCCATCTCTCCACCCCTCCCTCCCACTCTCTCCTCTCTCCTCGTCTCCATCTCCTTCTCTTATCCTCTCATCCTCTCCTCTCCTCTCCTCTCTCCTCTCTACCCTCCTACACTCTCTCCCTCTCTATCCTCCTCGCTCTAATTCTCTCTCCTTCCTCTCTCTCTCAGCCCTCCTCCTCCTTCTCTAACACCTCCTCATCTTCCTCTCTCCTCTACTCTCATCCCCTCTTCTCTTCTCTCCTCCCTCCTCAACTTCATCACTCTCTCTCCACTCTCTCTCCTCCCCGTCTACATGCTCTCATACTTCATCCTCTCTCTTCTCTCCTCCCTCTCTTCTCTCTCTTCTCTCTCGCTCTCTCTCTTCACTCCTTCTCTCTACTCTCTCATCCTCTCCTCTCTCTCCTCCTCTCCTCCCATCCTCTCCCCTCTTCTCCTACCTCCTCCCTTTC
Source organism: Penaeus japonicus (assembly GCF_977035675.1). Lineage (NCBI taxonomy): Eukaryota > Metazoa > Arthropoda > Malacostraca > Decapoda > Penaeidae > Penaeus > Penaeus japonicus. The sequence goes on from NW_028234403.1 coordinate 47,424,502, forward strand.
TCCCTCCCCCTCTCCTCTCTTTTCGTCTTCCTCCCCGCCCTCCTCTTCGCTCTCATCTCCATCTCTCTCCCTCTGGTCTCTCCTCTCCTCCTCTCTCCTCCTTATCTCTCCCTCTCTCACCTCTCATTCCCTCTCTCCCTCAATCTCTCTCATTCCTCATCCCTTCCCCGCTCCGCTTCTCTTCTCTCTTCCTCCTCTTCTCTCTCCCGTTCCCCTCTCCTGCTTCACTCTCCTCCTCTCCTCTCTCTCCTCCCTCTTACGCTAACTCTTCTCCCTCTTCTCGCTCCACTTCCTCTTCTCTCTCACCTCTCTCCTCTCTCTTCTTTCCTCATCTCCCTCTCTCAACTCCCTCTCTCCTCTCCTCTCTCCTCCTATCTCTCTCCCTCTCCCTCGCTTCCCTCTCTCTCTCTGTTCTCCATTCTCTCCTTCTCCTCTCATGCTTCTGCTCTCTCTCCCCCTCTCCTCCTCTTACTCTCCTCTCCTCCTCTCTCTCCTCGAACTCTCTCTCCCCTCTCCTCCCTCTCTTCTATCTCCTCTCCCCTCCTCTCCTCTCGTCCCTCCATTCCCCCTCTCCTCTCTCTCTCTCTCCCTCCCACCTCTCTCTCCTCTCTCCCCTCTCCTCTCTCCTCACTCTCTCTCTTACGCTCTCTCCTCTCTCCTCACCTGCCTCCCTCTCGCTCCCCCCTCTTCCCCCCTCTCCCTTCTCCTCTTTCCCTCTCTTCTCTCTCTCCCTCTTTTCCCATCTCTCCCTCTCTCCCCTCTCTCCTCCTTCTCTCTCCCCTCCACCCCCTTCTCTCTCTCTCTCGCCCGACCTCTTCTCTCTCTCTCCTCTCCTCTCTCGTCTAAATCCTCCCTCTTCGCTCCTCCCTCTCCTCTCTCTCCTCACCCTCCTCTCTATTATCCTCCCCACTCTCTTCTCTCTCTTCTCCCTCACTCCTCACTCTCCCCCCTCCCTACTCTCCTGTCCCTCGATCTCTCTCTTTCTCCTCTCTCCCCTCCCTCTCTCTCCCCCCACTCTCATCTTCTTCTCTCTACACTCCATCATTCCCTCTCATCCTCTCGCTCTCCCTCTCTCCCTCGCCCATGGGGAGGGGCTCTCTCTTCCCTCTTCCCCCCTCGAGCCCAGCCCTCAGCCCTATCACCAGCCTCTTCCCGCCTCCCTCTCTCGCTCTGTCCTCGCTCTCTCTCCCTCTCTCTCTCTCCCTCTCCCCTCTTCTCCCTCCTCCACTCTCTCTATCTCCTCCCTCTCTCCTACCTCTCTCTCTTGCTCTCTTTTCCCCTCCTCCTCCCCCTCTCTCTCCTCTCCCTCTCTTCCTCTCGGCTCTCTCTCTCTCCCTCCTCCCCCTTTTCTCCTTACTTCTCGCTCTCCTCTCCCATTCTCATCCCCTCTCATCTCTCCTTCACTGCCTCCTTCCCCTCTCTCTCCTCCACTCCCTCATCTCTCTCCATCTCTCTAACTTTTATTAATCCCTTCCTACCCCCCTTCTTTCCTCATCTCTCTCTCTCCTCCCTTTTTCTCTCACTCTCCCTTTCCCCTTCCATACCCTCTCCTTTCCTCGCTCATTCCCCCTCTCCCTCTCCTTTTCTTTCACTTACTACCTTCCTCCACCCCTATACCCCCCTCCCCACCTCCCCCACCCCCCCCCCATCCCCCTCTCCCCACCTCCTTCTTTTCTCATCCTCTTCTCCCTCTCCTCTCTCCTCTCGATCTCTCCCATCTTCCTATTTTCTTCTATTTCCCCCTCGATCTTTTTCTTCTTCTTTCCTCTTCCTTGATCTTATCTTCTTTCCCCCTTTTTCCCCTCTCTTACTCCTCTTACTCTCTCTTCTCTCTTTACCTCATTCTCTCTTACTCTCCATACTCTCTCTCTCCCCTCACTCACCCATCCATATACCCCCCACCCCTTATGCCCTTCAATAAATCATAATCCTACCTGTTCTCCCCAGCCCAGCGCCCACACTATCCTCCTCCACCTCTCTACTACCCCCGCCCCCCCCCCCCCGCCGCTCCTCTTCCGCATTCCCATAACCTAAACCCATTTCCCCCCCTCCCGTCCCCCTCCCCCCCGCGCCCCCCGCCCCCACCCGACACCCCCCCCCCACCCCACCCCCACCCCCCCCCCCGGCCCCTCTTCCCAGTATATACCTAAACCCCATTCCCCCTTCTCCCTCCCCCATTCCCTCCTCCCCCACCCACCCAACCCCAACCCCCACCCACCCAACCCCACCCACCCCCCCCCCAACCCCACCCACACACCTCCCAACCCACCCCCCACCCCACACCACCCCCCCTCCCCTCCCACCCCCCCCCTCCCTCCCCCAACCCCATCCCCACCGCCACCCCCCACCCCACCCACCCCACCACCCCCCCCACCACACCCCACCCCCAATCCCCCCACCCACCCACACCCCCACCCCAATCCCCTTCTCCTTCCATTCCCCCAACCCCCCCCCCCCCCCCCCCCCGCCCCTCTTCCCATAACCTAAACCCATTCCCCCACCCCACCCCACCCCCACCCCACCCCACCCCCACCCCACCCCCATACTCACTAGCAAGGAAGGTGGTGACGGCGGCGAGGCAGACAGTGACGCAGACGAAGACGACGGTGGTGCACCTCCAGGAGCACCTCCTCCAGGACGATCCGGAGGCCCCCAGGGGCAGCCTCAGGGGGGAGAACCTCCGCCCTCCTGCCTGAGCCATCCGCAGCTGGTGCTGAGGAAGAAGAAGAAATTGTGTTATTAACAGATTGTGCAGATGTTGTTGATATGAGCTCGAGTTGATAACCCTTCGGGATGTCCGGCGCAGTTTGATTATCATTCATTTATTCATTTATTGTTGCCGTGCTTCAAGAAACATGTAACCATAAATTAATGTATTTCTTAATGGGGATGGATGTTCAATAGCGTAATGAATGTTAATGCCTTTCGCAGTGAGACAAAGGAACACCGACAGATGTAACAGAATTTACACATCGCTCGGAGAAAGAGAAAAATATACGTCGCAAGTAACGTACTAGAGACAACAATAACAACACAAGGAAATCAATGATAACCGACGAGACACGAAATGAACCACTAAAAAAAAGAAGAGGAATTAAAATGGATAAGAGTGTCATAAACAAATTTGAATTTGAATGGTCGAGCCGGCGAAAAAATATGAATATTCACCAGCGAATAAAAGACAGTGCCGTCGTGAACAGATGGCGAATAAATGACCATTCACATGTATAGCGAATAAAGGCGTTATTCGATATAATATGCTAATCACCAAATAAACGTTGGGTATTCCTTCGTAAATTGCAGCTGCAGAAATTCCATTCGTTAGAGCGGCCCCGATCTGGGTAGCGAGAGTGGAATTACAAACTTAATTAACAGGGAAACTGATAATTAAACTCGTAAACTGATATATACCGAAGAGGAAATAATTGAAAGTACATTCACACATAAACACTGTCTGAATTAGATACGTATAATAAACACATTCGCGCATGCGTTCGTAAAAAATAGCTTGTCTGGAAAGAATCCTACCTTGTTAGAGAGAGAAAGAGAGAGAGAGAGAGAGAGAGAGAGAGAGAGAGAG
>NW_028234403.1:47443081-47445581 GCF_977035675.1 Penaeus japonicus
TTTGGGACGCTTTCGATCTTTCTTTTTTTTTCTTTTTTTTTTTTTGAGGGGGGGGGGTACTTTTTGGCTGATGTATCTTTTTTTTTGTGTTTGTGTTTGTGTTGCTGTTGGTTTTTATTGTTGTTGTTATCATTGTCGTTATTAGTATTATCTTGATTATATTCATTATTTTTTTCATAACTATCATCATCATTACTATCATTATCCTCGTTATCATCATTGTTATCATTAATATTAGTATTACCATTATCATTATCATCATCATCGATGTTACCTTAATTTTTATTGCTATTATTATCATCATAATTTCATCCTTATTATCAATACTATTGCTAATTGTTACTATCATCATTGCAGTAATGATGACAATAACACTGTTATCATAATCATTATGATTACAATTCTCTGTCTTTATCACCAACATCATCATTACCATTATTATCATTATTATTACTATTATCATTATTATTAATAAAGGACGAAGTAGAAGCAACAATGACAATAAACGAGAGCAATATGAAAATTCGCAGTATGGCATAAATAAAGATATAAAAGAATTGCCAATAACAATAACAGATACAAAGAACATCAGACAAACAACAACAACTATAATTAATCACCAAAAAATGAAAAGACAATAGAAAAAAAACACAAAGTGGAAAGACAAAAAGAACAACAAATAAAAGGGAAAAGAGCAAAATAAGCCCTTTCTCCGAGTGAGCAGTAGAGGCGAGGCACGGGCGGGAACGGAAAGCGAACGGCAGCCCAGAATAATCTTTGGTGTCGAGATAGATTTGTGCTTCTGTGATTTGTTATTTCTTGAGGGAAGCTGGAGCCGTCTCTCACACTGCATCCTGGAGGCTCATACTCTCTGTGCTTGTAGTTATGGATAATTGCACATTCACGCACACTCACACGCACACGCACATGCATGCAGACACACACACACACGCATAAACACATAAACACACACACACACACACAATAAGAGGTAAACTAAAATGTAGAAAAATAATATTAAGAGCAATTGAAATAAGAGAAAGACAAAAGCAGAGAGAGAGAGAGAGAGAGAGAGAGAGAGAGAGAGAGAGAGAGAGAGAGAGAGAGAGAGAGAGAGAGAGAGAGAGAGAGAGAGAGAGAGAGAGAGAGAGAGAGAGAGAGAGAGAGAGAGAGAGAGAGAGAGAGAGAGAAAGGGAGGGGGGGGGGGCCTCATCCCATTTTTATTACACAAACACGGCAAACATTCTCGTCACTCTATGGCACGCTTATTGACACTTCCGCTGTCAAACCCTGGCACTCTTCACCCTTAGGCGCCCTTCGCTCACGCTAAAAGTTCATCACCCCGGCCATTGTGCCATTAATTCCACCATAGGAAACTCATCAGCGACACGCCACCCCTTTGTTTTCTAAAGAAGCGGTTTTTATTTTTACTTTTATTGTTTTTTTTTCCTCACTCTCTCTTTTATTGCTTTCGTTTGTCCTTCTATTGGCGTCTTTTCTTTGTTTTTGTTTTCTTTCGCTCTTTCTTTGATTGTTTGCACATTTCTTTCTCTCATTTCTTTCATTTTTCCCTCTCTCATTTCTCCCCTCCCCCCCTCTCTGGCTCTGTCTCTCTCTCCCTCTCCTTCTCTCTCTCTCTTCGTCTGGCCTCTACAGGCTGCTTCTTTTCCTTCGTCCATCCCCCCCTTCTCCCCCCACCTTTTCAGCACTCCTTAGGATGCCTCATCTCTTCTCGGCCTCCCATGCTCTCTCGCCATGTTTTATAAGTTTGCTCTCCCCCCCTCCCTTCCCCACCCCTTTCCTCTTCACTCCCCTCCCCTTAGCCCCCATACCCCTGCCTCCCTTTGGCCTAGACGCGCGCGCGAGAACCCATAAAATTTTGAGTTGGTGTCTCGGAGGGTCCCATACCCCCTCTCCCCCCCCCATTTCCCCTTTCCCCTTCCCCATTGCTCCCCCCCCCCCCCTTCAAACTCAGCCAACGCCACACTGCCAGACGTACGAAGCAGTCTGTGTAAGTAGCCACAGGGAAAAGGGATTTTTTTTTTCTCCTTCTCTCTCCCTCTCTCTCTCTCTCTCTCTCTCTCTCTCTCTCCCTTTCTCCCTCTCACTCTCTCTCACTCTCTTTCTTTCTCTCTCTTCTCCACTTCCAAGGGCGCTAGGGAACGCAGCCTCCATGCACTCTGCGGGGACTATATTTATTGAATTGAATGTTACACCGAATGAGAAAAGTTTTAGTCAACGTCGTCACAAGAGGAAAGGTGGAAAACGGGGTAGGGGATGAGGAAGAGGAAGGGGGAGAGGCAGAGAGGGAGGGCAAAGAGGGAGGGGGAAAGGGGTAGAGGAAGGGAGAAAGGGGCAGAAGAAGGGGGAAAGGGGTAGAGAAAGGGGGAAAGGGGTAGAGGAAGGGGAATGGGCGTTTGAGGGGGTAGAGGGAAGGAGAGAAGGTAGATGTATGAATGGGGAGAAGGAATAGAAAGAGAGATATAGGAAAGGGGAGTTA
>NW_028234403.1:47450581-47453081 GCF_977035675.1 Penaeus japonicus
TCTCGCTTTGCCTCCACCGCAGACGCTAACGAAAACAAACAAGTTATTGCTGCGGAATCCTAGACGGAATCTGTTATTTTCAGAGAGAGTGAGAGAAAGAGAGAGAGAGAGAGAGAGAGAGAGAGAGAGAGAGAGAGAGAGAGAGAGAGAGAGAGAGAGAGAGAGAGAGAGAGAGAGAGATTAGAATGATAAAGGAAGGAAAAAGGAGGGGGATAGATAGGTAGATAGATATATAATAATTACATAAACATATAGATACACCGAAAAATAGATATATAGATAGATACATATAGAAAGACAGATAGATAGATAAACATATAGATAAACAGACATATAGACGGACAGATAAATACAGAGAGAGCGAAAGATATATAGATAGATAGATAAATAGATAGATAGATAGATTGGCAAACAGACAGATAGATATACAGACAGACTGGCAAGTAGACAGACAGATATACACATAGATAAATAGATATATAGATAGATAAACAAACAGACATATAGATAGACAGATAGATGTAGAAAGAGAGAGAGAGAGAGAGAGAGAGAGAGAGAGAGAGAGAGAAAGTGAAGAAGGGAAGGCGGGCGAGAGCTAAATGGCCCATGTTTTTGCACTCGCAGCTAATCCCGTCGTTCCGTTGCAATGTCAACACGTCGAAATGTTTGTAAACTGCCTTTAACAGCCTTGGAATATTCCCCTCCTTTGGCTTAACGACATAAAATACTTAGCCACTAGCGAGGAACAAAAAAAAAAAAAAAAAGAGGCCAAAAGAATAACGCAACAATATCGAAAGTAAAACAAAAGCTAAACGCCAACACCGAAACGAGCCAAAGTGGCGCTTCCATCTCGAGTCGGTAAGGGTAAAAATCCAATATCGCCCCTCTTCCTCTGCCGCCGATACCCTCGGGAGAAAAGTGCTTAAACATTCGCAAGAAAACGGCCGCGCTCGTGTTGACAAAGACGCCGGCGACACATCTTCTATCCAGACGTGAAAATGGATCCTCAAAAACGGATTGCGAGAGGTTGACGAACGCAGTCCTCGGGATTTATCGCAACGGGTAGGGTGGGGAGAGAGAGGAAGGGGAGGAAGGGAGGGAGGGAGGGAGGGAGGGAGGGAGAGAAACGTGGATTTCGAGACGGACAAGGCATGAATTGGGGAAGATGGGTGGGAGGGAGGAGGAGGGGGGGAGGGACGGTAGGAAGGGTAGGGATGAGATGGAGATGGTACGGGGTGGGAGGGAGGAGGAGGGGGGGAGTGACGGTAGGAAGGGTAGGGATGAGATGGAGATGGTACGGGGTGGTGGTCATGGGATGGGAGGGAGGGATGGAAGGGATGGGAGGAGAGGTTAGAGTGAGGAGGGAGAGTAAGGAAGGGAAAGGGAAGTACGGGCTAGAAGAGACGGCAAGGGAGAGATAAAGGGAAGATAAAGAAGGTAGCGAGGGTAAGGTAAGGTAGGGTAGGAAAAAGGAAGATAAGGAAAAGTGGGAAAGAGAAGCGAAATGGAAGAAAAGGGAGCGAAAAAAAGGGAGGATGAAGGGAAAGGAGAGAAAAGGGAAGAGGAGAAGAAGGTGGAGGAAAGGGGAGGACAGGTAGTCTCCGCTGACGAATGATCCCATTCTCTCTTTAAGCTGAAACGGCGACGGCCAAATCGCCACCCTAAACGGAGATCTGCGCGCGGGATCTGTGCTCGCCTTCGCTTCACATTAAATGATTTAAGCGAACGGAGTGTGTCGCGTTATTAATGTTTCTTTTTTCTCACCTTCTCACCATCGCTCTCTCTCTATTACTTCGGATCCGAACGGTTGTCGAGCTTATCCTTCCTATACTGACGAAGACGACCATGAATGCTTATTTTCCAGCTCCTATTATATCAACGCATATGTTTACCTCTACACCCCCCCCCTCCCCATCTCCAAAGAACAAATAGGAAGACACGAATAAAGTAGAAGAATGTTTATCAAGTTAAATGCACTTGTATTTTCTCTCTCTTTGCAACAAAAGCCGGAATTCGTCGAGGCAAACAATCTACAGGACATGATGAATGCACCGCGAGCAAACCGTCGCGCTCAAGCATTCCACGCTCCGTAAACAAAATGTGTATTGAATTCCCGTCCCCATGTCGGTTTTTATTTAGTTTTTTTTTTTTTTTTTTTTTTTTTTGACTGTTTTTGAGGGAGGGGTAGAGGGGGTGCACTGATAAAGCTGAAGATTTTTTTTCTCCCTAAAAGAAAAAAAAGAAAAGAAAAGAAAGAAGGAAAATGAAAAGAGAAAAAAAGAGACAAAGAGGAGGAAGAATACAGATAGATAGATAGATAGATAGATAGTTTGATTGGTTGATTTCCTGTCACCATGATTTTTTTTTTTTTTTTTTTTTTTTTTTTTTTAAGGGGGACCATAAGGATAAAATGATTACAATGATAATAACATGAAGGTTACATAGACAATATAGTGTGTAAACTCATGTTTCGGTTACATACGGAAATTGTGGGAGTTTT
>NW_028234403.1:47458081-47460739 GCF_977035675.1 Penaeus japonicus
CTCTCACTCTCTCTCTCTCTCTCTCTCTCTCTCTCTCTCTCTCTCTCTCTCTCTCTCTCTATCTATCTTTCACATCTCTCTCTCTCTCACATCTCTCTCTCTGTGTACTTGTCTGCGTGCGTGTGTCTTGTGTCTCTGTTTTCTTCCTCTCTTACATCTCTCTCTCTCTCTCTCTCTCTCTCTCTCTCTCTCTCACTCTCTCTCTCTCTCTCTCTGCGTATTTGTGTATGTGTGTATGTGTGTGTGTGTGTGTGTGTGTGTGTGTGTGTGTGTGTGTGTGTGTGTGTGTGTGTGTGTGTGTGTGTGTGTGTGTGCGTGTGTGTGTGTGTGTGTATGTATATATATGAATATTTAAATAGTTATCTACGTATATATCTATCAATCTAACTATCTATCTATCATCTTTCTATCTATATATTTGTGCATGAGTGATGTGTGTATGTTTATTATTCCTACTCTTATCAATTTTTCATTCATCGGCCTATGGAAAACACACATTAGCTAAACAAGAGTTGGAATATAACGATAAACTTATCCAACTTCTTTAGTCCTGCGATCAAATCCAAACTCGTGTTAATATTTAGTTTGTTCTTTCCCTCCGAAACAATTCCATCTATTCGTCTAATTAGCAGAAGCCAATAGAACAAATGTACTTAGCTAGAAACCAAGATAGCATTTTCTTCACGCTTAATTTGATCCTCACAGCACTGTATCTGTTAGCACTGAGAACACAAGGCGAGTAATGTAATATTGTCAGCAGAATCTTAATATCTGATGCTTTATAGTCGCAGTTTCGGGCCGTGTAATAATGCGTTCTCCCTGCCTCTCCTCTCCCCCCTTTTCCTCTCCCCCTTTCCCCTCCCCCTCCCTTCCCCTCTCTTTACCGTCCCTTCTTCGCCATTCCCTTCCCTTTGTCGGGCCGACTCTCTCTTCCTTGCCTTCTCCTCACCGTTCCATCTCTCCCCCTTCCTCTTTCTTCTTCCTCCCTTCCCCCTCCTCTATTTTTCCCTCATCTTCCCCCCTTCGTCTCTCGTCTCCCCCTCTCTTCCCCCTTCCCCTTTCGTCCTCCACCCCTCTTCTCCTTTCCCCTCTCTTCCTCCACCCCTCTTCCCCCTTCCTCTCTCCCTTCCCCTTTTTTCCCCATCTCTTCCCCCCTTTCCCCATCTCCCCTCCTTCCTCTCTCTTCACCGCCCCTCGCTCCCTGTTCACAAAACAGCCAACATCGGCGCCGAGCAATTATCCTCATAGCATTAGGGACAGTCTGTCGCATAATTTATGGCTTATTGGCTTTTTAATTTTTCTTTTTTAAGGGGAAGGCGGGAGGAAGGGGGGGGGGGCGAAGATTCATGATTTTTAAGTGTTACATGGTAAGGCAATCTTGCAAACCATTAGTACCATCAACACCCATTGCTTACTTTTACATGCATGCACCTAAATTTAAACTGCATTTCTATTCTATTCATGGGAAGGGTTTTAGGCCTTTTGAGTTGCATCACTTAGGATAATTTTGAAGGAAAAAAAAAATATTGAAATTATACGTCATGTTCTTTTATCTCTTTTCTTATAAATATGCTTCATTTTCAACTGTTTCTTAACTTATTAAAGGTATAATTACACTACTAACATCAGAGCTAATATCAGGGTAGCAAATGGAGTGAATGCTATATGTTGTTGCAAACGAAACCAATTTATCTGGAGGATATTAATAAAGAAATATGAGTAAAAGAGCCATTATGATTACAGTAAAAAGGAATTACCAGTTGCATGCAGAGTAACGCTGTAACAAATGCAACGGGAAAATAGCATTGCAAGACTTATGTCAAGCTGCTTACTTATACAACATCTATCTATCTGATTACGTATCTATCCCTTTTTTCTAGCCATTTACACAAAGTTGTTATTCAAATAAAAACAATAACATCAACAACATTCAGGCAACTGCATGAAAATGACAATCAGAACAAAAAATCTGGCAACATAAATAACAACAACACCAAACAAATTCTAGCAACTCGCATGTAAACAACAACAGCAACAACAGAGCTGGCAACATGTATTTATATTCCAGGTATACACGATGTCTACGGAACACCCGCGCGGCATATTCCAATTCAATGAAAAATTAAAATCGTATAAAGAGATTAGACTATAGGAGAGCTTTTGTGCTATATGGAATGTTTCAAAAGGCTTAAAGTATATGACAGAATCACATTGCATTAAAAGCTTAAACTGTACAATAGGTATTACATTATTCGCTTTTGATACATAGTGATACATGGCGCTTCAGATTTTCTATATTTTGTTTATATATATATATATAATATATATAGATAATTATATATATATATATATATATATATATATACATGTGGACACACATAAATACATACATACATAATACATATACTATATTATACCTATATATATATATATATATATATTTATATATCTATATATATATATATATGTGTGTGTGTGTGTGTGTGTATTGTTGAGAGTGTGTGTGTGCTGTGTGTGTGTGTGTGTGTGTGTGAGAAGTTGTGTGTGTGTGTGTTGTTTGTGTGTGTGGGTGTGTGTTGTGTGTTGTATGTGTATATATATATATATATATATTTTATAATATATATATATATATATATATATATATATAAAGAGGAT
>NW_028234403.1:47465839-47475839 GCF_977035675.1 Penaeus japonicus
CACACACACACACACCATCAAGCAAACGCCGCATCGCACAGGGCATGGCGGGGGTCGGTGTTGTCGACGTGGTGGTCGGACCATTACACTTGCGACAATGGTGAGTTGGCCGGAGTCGTTATACATAAAAAATGACATTGAATAGCCTCGGGGAGGGAGAGTCTGAGCATCTTCATCTCTTGGGGTATTCATGATGCTCTTCGAGGGGGGGGTCGGAAGGGGGGTAGGGTGAGGGGAGTTTCCGGAAGGGGGGGGGGGGGGATTCCAGGCTTCCTCCTTCCCTCCGGCTTTCGTTTTTCGCTCTCCGACACATCGCTATGCAGCTCAGCCGTTGGCATGTGTCATTCTTTTCTTTTCGATATTTCTGTCTGTATGGCTTTTCGTCTCTCTCTCTCTCTCTCTCTCTCTCTCTCTCTCTCTCTCTCTCTCTCTCTCTCTCTCTCTCTCTCTATCTATCTGATTTCCACTCGCTGGCACTTAACTTTTTTTTTACTGCCTACCAATTTATTTCTCCACAATTTCCCTCTTGCCATGCTTTATCACATCGTTTCTCCAGACACGTTCATTCACCTCTTTTCCTGTTTATCTTTCTCCTCTGACCCGATACCGCCGTCCAATTGACCTCCTTTGCCGCCGGGGTTGTAAACATGAGTAACTTTATGCCGTGTCACGTAAATCCATTGTCCCTTTTATGCTGGACGCTTTTTCCTTATTCTTCTGCCCGCGTCTCCTATCACTTCTTCCCCCACACACTCCCCTCCTTCTCTTTCCCCTTTGTCTCTGACTCCCTCTCCCTTTTTTCGATGAACGTCCTATAACTTCCCTCTTCTCCCTTCTCCTGCTTCTCATCACGTTACTTCTCTTCTTACATCTTCTTTGCCTTTCTCTCTGTCTCTTTCTGTCTCCCTCCTTTTCCTCCTTCCTCTCCCACCCCTCCTCATCCTATAAATATCCCTCCTCCTCCACTCCTTCTTCTTCTCTCCCTCCTCCTCCTCCTTCCTCTATCCGTCCTCCTCCTCCTCCTCCTCCTCCTCCTCCTCCTCCTCCTGCTCCTCCTCCTCCCCCTACTCTTGCTTTTCCTTCCACTCCTCATCCTCCCTTTCCCCCTTCACCTCCTCCTTCCCCTCTTCCCCAACACAACTCACAGTAACAAAATATAATAGTTCCCCCTCCATCCTTCCCTCGCCACTGCATCATCAGCAACCACGAAGAAAATGGAGTACGCTCGTAATTCTCGTCCTCTGTGTACTAGGTCAGCGAGGCGATGACCCTGTCTTCTGCTTTCTTTCACTTCCCCTCTCCAATCCTCCTCTCCTTCCTTCCTTCCCTGCAGTTGCCTTTTCTCCCCTCCTTCTTCCGCCTCCCCTCTCGCCTTTTCCTTCCCCCTCACCCCCTCCATATCCTTCCCATCTCTCCCTCCTAACCACTCTCTTCTCTTCATCTCTTCCCCACTTTTTACCCATCCGAGGGGAAGAAAAGGACGGAAGGGAAGCAGTGAGAAGGGGGCGAGGAGAGAGGGAGACAAGGAGAGGCGATTGGAGGGGAGAGGAATAGCAGGAGGGGGGGAGAGATGGGCCTTGGAAAGGAGGGAGGAGATGAGTGAGGAGAGGAGGGGGGGAGGGTGAGAAAGAAGAGCAAGGGAGAGGAGGGGAGGAAAGGGGGCAGACGGGGGAAGAATAGGGAGGGAGGGGAGGAGAAGAGGGGGGGAGGGGAGGGAGGCAGGGGGCGTGTTGGTGCATCTCAAGTAACCAGAAGAGAAAGGGGGGAATGGGAGATATATCCACGGGGGTAAAGAATGGAAAAAAGAGGGGGGGGGGGGGAGCGGAAGAGTGTGTGTGTGTGTGTGTGTGTGTGTGTGTGTGTGTGTGTGTGTGTGTGTGTGTGTGTGTGTGTGTGTGTGTGAGGGAGAGAGAGAGAGAATGAATAATGAATAGATAGTTATGAGTAAATAAAAGGGAACGGGGCGTGAGTTGTGTGTGTAATAGAGAAAGAGAGATATACAGATAAATAGATAGATAGAGATAGAGAGAGACTGACACACACACACACAAACACATGTGTGTATGTGTGTGTGTGTGTATAATACATATATGTGTGTGTATATGTATATATATATATATACACACAAACACATGTGTGTATGTGTGTGGTGGTATATAAATGTATATGTATAGTATATATATATATATTATATAAATATATATATCATATATATATATATAAATATATATATATATATGTATATATATATATATAATATATATTATATATGATATATATATTAATATATATATATAATATATATATATATATATATATATATATCTTTAAAATATATAATATATATTATATATATACATATACATACATACATACATACATACATACATACATATATATAATATATATATATATATATATATATATATATATATAATAAATATAATATATATAAATATATTATAATATATATACATTTATTTACTTATATTCATATATATACACATATGTATGTGTGTGTGTGTGAGAGAGTGAGAGAGAGAGAGAGAGAGAGAGAGAGAGAGAGAGAGAGAGAGAGAGAGAGAGAGAGAGAGAGAGAGAGAGAGAGAGAGAGAGAGAGAGAGAGAGAGAGAGAGAGAGAAGAGTAAAAAAAATCTGAATAACGGACATATAAAACCTGAAAACATAAACTGGACCCGCCTATAAAATGAAGGAAAGTGAGAGAAAAAGAAAAAGAAATGTGCTGTGCCTTGTCTCCGAGAAGCAAGGCACGGAGAGGAGCAGGTAGATACGAGAATAAGAGAGGTAGAAAAGGAGAGAAGTCATGTTAAGGCGTAGCGTTTGAAGGACACTTGTGGGGATTTTGTTGGGCCAGGAATCAATGTTTCTAGCGTTCCGTTAAAGCTGGAGAAGGAGCTATATTAACATGTAAACAACGTATGTATCTGTGCGGTAGAAATGAACGAAATTATTAGTAAGTAAAATGCATAGCTTTGCATATGCACATAAGCATGTGAAACACATATAAGCAAAGTATGCACACACATATATTGAACACACACACACACACACACACACACACACACACACACACACACACACACACACACACACACACACACACTCACACACATACACACATACACACACACACAAACACACACACACATACACACGCGTACAAACAAACACACACACAATAAAATACAAAGACACAATCACAAACAACACACACACACAAACACAGTTACTTCATCCGAGCCACAATCTCCTTCCACCCTCCCTCCCCCCACCCCCCACCCCTCACAATGAAGTCCCATAACAGATTCCAAGAAATGAGTCAAGAGAGACAAAGTTCGACTTCACAAATAAAGTTCGATCAAAGTTTTCTCCACCACGGGCTCCCCCATGCCATATTTAGGAAGGCTTCTACACCACGGAGAGGGGAGAGGAGGAGGGGGGGGAGAAAGGGGACTACAGGGGATATGTGGGGAAGGTGGGGGGGGGGAGAGGCTTATGGGGGTGGGGGAAATTAGGAGAAAGAAGGAAGGGGGGGATATGGGATATGGGGGGGTAGGGAGGAAAAGAAGCAGAAGTAGAGAGAGAGAGAGAGAGAGAGAGAGAGAGAGAGAGAGAGAGAGAGAGAGAGAGAGAGAGAGAGAGAGAGAGAGAGTAAGAGGGAGAGAGAGAAAGAGAGAGAGAGAGAGAGAGAAAGAGAGATGAAAAACATAAGAAAAAGAGGCAGAGAGAAAGAGTGCACAGTGGTTTAAGAGAAAGAGGCAGAGAACAGGACCAAAGCAAATTGAAAATACGACAGGAAACAAATTGAATATATCCCTAACAGCGGTATCACAAACAATAATTTCACCCCCTTCTTCGCAATTACGCGAGCATCAGTTGGCTATAATTGCTTTCAACCCCCTTTTATCCTGCGCTGCAAACGATCCTCTCAAAGTTGCAGCCTTGCCCCCCCCCTCCCCCTCCCCCCAAAAAAAGGAAAAAAAAAACAAAAAACTATCTCTTTTTGAAATCCCGCATCGCAAATCAAAAAAGCTACACCGCTCGCCGCACGCCGCCATCATACTCGCCAGCCAGCCAGCCAGCCAGCCAGCCAGCTAGCTAGCAGGCCTCGCTCGACTCCCGCTCTTCTTTTTAGCATTCAAGTTCGCGCGTTCGCCTGAGTCGGATTCCGGATGGCCGAGTCATTTCGCATCCCGAAGCGTGCCGGATCTGGTTGGCTGGCCTTTCCATAACCATAAACGAGATCGCGCGGATCACGGGTCTTGCTATTATTCCATCCGCAAGTAAACCCGCGTGTTCGGGGAGAGAGCGGTAGTTCATGGCTGCAAATATGCTTAGATCCGGAGAATTCACGGGATATGCATGAACGCGCCTCGCAGACTGTCCTTGGAAAACCCCCAAATAAGGGAAGTATTGGCTGGAAAAAGACTTTGCGATTTTTTTGTTGCTGTTTTTTATAAGAAGGCTACGTGTTTCCTGTCTTTTTATTTGCTTCGTTATTTCTTTTCTCACTCTTCCTCTCCCTCTCCCTTTGCTTGGTATTCTTTCTTTTCCTCTTTCTCTCCCTAGTTCTTTCCCTCTCCTTCTCTCGTCACTTCGTATTCTTCTTCGTTATCATCATCATCATCTTCGTCATCTTCTTCTTCTTCCTCTCCCTCTCTCTCATTTCGTCTTTATTTTCTTCTTCCTCCCCTTATTTGTATTTTCTACCTTGTTTATTCATTTCTTTGTAGTCAAGAAACTTCTAGAACTGTTGATACAAACTACGTGATGTTGTTTCTTTGAATTAAAGTAAAGCAACCTTTCCTTTTTTAGTTTCTCTCTCTCTCTCTCTCTCTCTCTCTCTCTCTCTCTCTCTCTCTCTCTCTCTCTCTCTCTCTCTCTCTCTCTCTCTCTCTCTCTCTCTCTCTCTCTCTCTCTCTCTCTCCGTCTCTCTCTCTTTATCAATCAAGGCATCTCTCTTTCTCTCTCTCTTATACTCACTCTCACTCTTTTTCCTACTCTTTCTCTCTCTCTCTCTCTCTCTCTCTTTCTCTCTCTCTCTTTCTCTCTCTCTTACACACACTCTCACTAATTTTCCTACTCTTATTTTCTATCTCTCTCTTGCTTTCTCTATCCTCTCTCTCTCTCTCTCTCTATCTATCTATCTATCTATCTCTCTCTCTCATCATCCCCCTATCTCCCTCTTCTCCTCTCACAAAGGTCAAGCAACAAAGGAAAACATGACAAGGCTACACTATTAACAACAGAATAATGACTCATAACCCCCCTATCCCCTCATGCATTTCCCCCAAAGTCGCATGATCAATGGTGAAACAAACAGCCATGCGATAAACAAGGTCGTTTATCTGATAACAACAAATGAATAAAAAAAAAGAGAGAGAGAGAACAAAGAAAATAGTAAAATACAAAAGGTCATAATTTACGTTTCTCTTTTTCCCTGACAAATATTTTTGCTCTCTGCTAGAATGTCAACAGTGAGTGTAATGTTCGTAAGAGTTTAAAGATCATGGAAATACTAATAGCAACTGAAAGGGTCATGATAATGATAAGATGATATAACAACTGCACTTTTATATTGATAGTAATGCTGCTGATGATTATTATCATCATTATCATCATAATTATGTAACATTTATGATGGTTATATCGACAACATTAAAGGCAATAATAGCAATAGTAAAAAAGAGAAAATTATAAATACAGTTTTACCTTCCCCCTTCCCCCCCTCCCCCTTTCACAGTTCCAACCGCTGGCCCTCTCCCAGGCATCCCCTCCCCCGCCCCCTCGCCCCATGGGACGCTCGCATGGCCTATGAATGATACATAGGTGTCTGCCTTATGATACATGACCGACATGCACGCGACACATGACGGGTTTGTGATGCATGAGCCGTCGCCATCTGAGTGTGTTTTGGGAGATTAGCAGAGGTCCCTGCTTACCGTACCCGTGTGAGTGCGTGCTGGAGATGGGGAGGAAAGGAGGAAAGGGGGAGGAAGTGGAGGAGGAGAAAGGGATAATGTGAAAGGGAGGAAGAGAGGGAGTAAAGAGAGGGGAGGAAAAAGGAAGTGATGTTAGGAGGGATAAAAAGGCAGGGAAGGAAAATGAGAGAGAGAGAGGGGAGAGGGGAGGGGAGGGGAAGGCTAGAGAGAGAGAGAGAGAGAGAGAGAGAGAGAGAGAGAGAGAGAGAGAGAGAGAGAGAGAGAGAGAGAGAGAAAGAGAGAGGAGAGGGAGAGTAAGAGAGAGGAGAGAGAGAGGAGAGAGAGAGTAAGAGAGAAGAGAGTGAGTAAGAGAGAAGAGAAAGGAGAGAGAGAGTAAGAGAAAAGAGAGAGGAGAAAGAGAGAGAGGAGAGAGAGAAAAGAGAAAGAGAGAAAGATAAAGAGAGAGAGAGAGAAAGAGAAAGAGAGAGAGAGAGAGGAAGGAGAGAGAGAGAGAGAAGAGAGAGAGAGAGAGAGAGGGAGAGAGAGAGAGAGAGAGAGAGAGAGAGGAGGGGAGAGAGGGAGAGAAGAGGGGAGAGAGAGAGAGAGAGAGAGAGAGAGAGAGAGAGAGAGAGAGAGAGAGAGAGAGAGAGGGAGAGAGAGAGAGAGAGAGAGAGTGAAAGAGAAAGCAAGAAAGAAAGAAAGAGAGAAAGAAGGAGAAAGATACAGAATCAGAGAATTTTTTTAAAGGCGAAAAAAGAGGTTAAAAAGCATTCCCCTCGCATCTAGATTTTCTTTCCTCCCAGACACAGTGAATATATTGTTAGCGTTCTTCGATCTTCATTTGTTCATCTAATCAGTTCAATGGATTCTTGCACTTCCGACTCATCTTCGTTATCCTGATGAATTCCGTCGCGTTGATAAGAAAACGTCTTCAGTCTTATAAATCAGCATTACTTCTGCTTTGTTTTTTTCTGTTTTATTTTCTTTCTTTCTTTACCATTTGGCGGGGGATCTTCTTACATTTCTTTGGGACGGTTTGTATGTCTCTCTCTCTCTCTCTCTCTCTCTCTCTCTCTCTCTCTCTCTCTCTCTCTCTCTCTCTCTCTCTCTCTCTCTCTCTCTCTCTCTCTCTCTCTCTCCTTCTCTCTCTCTCTCCTTCTCTCTCTCTCTCCTTCTCTCTCTCTCTCCTTCTCTCTCTCTCTCTCTCTCTCTCTCTCTCTCTCTCTCTCTCTCTCTCTCTCTCTCTCTCTCTCTCTCTCTCTCTCTCTCTCTCTCTCTCTCTATCTATTTGTAAGTGTTTGTGCGTGTGTGTCTCCGCCACTCTATCTTTTTGTCCGTCTGTCTCTCTGTCTGTCTGCCTGTCTGTCTCTCTCTCTCTTCAGTCTTTTCTTCCCACCTTCCTTCTTCTGTCTCTCATATTCTCACTTTACCTATGCCTCTTTTCTCCTCTCTTCCTCTCCCCTTACCAAACCTTTCCCTCCTCCCTTCCTCCTTTTTGTTTCCTTTTTTTTTCCTTTTGGAAAGTTATAATCATTATCATTATTTTTCTGTCTCAAGTTCGTCGTCGTTTTATGTTTTTTTTCTCTCTCATTAATCTCTTAAACGCAAGTCATTCCTTTCCTTCTCTTTTATATCTTTCTTTGTTGGCTCTCTGTGACTCATTTTCGTTCTTTGATTTATTTCATGTTTTAGTTTATCTTATTCACTTTATCATAGTTCATCATTCATCATTCTTCTTATTATTATTGTTATTATCATCATTACAATCATTATTGATATTATTATCATCCTCATGATTATTACCATTATCAAATTAATTACTGTCATTGTTATTATCATTATCATTATCATCATTATTGTTGTTATCATTTTATCACATGATTACTATCAGCAATATCATTTATCTCGCTTTCGTTCCTAGATTTTCCTTTTGCTTTTTTCATATTTCCTTCCTCGTCTTTTCTTTTGCTACTTCTCCAGTACTAATTTTGTTATGATCATCTTTATCTTTATATATATTCACATTATTCCTCTTTACCCCCAAATGTCAATATAATTCCAGTATACATCATTACTATTATATGATTTTCATCACCATAAAATCACTGTTCATTAATATAAATTCCATTTTAAAATCAGCACTTTCTTGAAGACTTCTTGAAATAATCTTTCTTTTATTCTTCTCTTGTTCTCGTAACATCTATCTCCCATTTCTTACTCTTCATTTCCCTTCCTCCTCTTACATTTTCCATTCATTCTCCTATCTTTAATCCTCCTCTATCTTTGCCCTAAATCTTTATCTTTATTTTCGCTATTCTTCTTGCTTTATTTTTCGACGCCCAATTCTGACGGACATTCAACTTGTCCTTTATCGCTTTCTTTAAAGGTCCTTTTGCTCTTCTGGGGAGTCTTGCAAAGTTTGGCTCTCGTGTCGAGTCGCTCTCGCCCCCCCCCCTCTCTCTCTCTCTCTCTCTCTCTCTCTCTCTCTCTCTCTCTCTCTCTCTCTCTCTCTCTTTCTCTTTCTCTCTCTCTCTCTCTCTTTCTTCTCTCGCGCTCTTCTTTCTCGTTCCATCTCCTTATATATATATATATATATATATATATATATATATAGATATATATATATATATATATATATATATATATATATATATATCTGTTTGTCTGTTTGCCTATATGCTCTCTCTCTCTCTCTCTCTCTCTCTCTCTCTCTCTCTCTCTCTCTCTCTCTCTCTCTCTCTCTCTCTCTCTCTCTCTCTTATTCATTTTTTTGTTTTTTGTTTCTCCTTTTTCTTTTTTATTCACCCTCGATCTCCTTCATTTTAACCCCAATTAGCCTTCCTAATCAAAAGAAAATAAAAAAATATACATATTTTCTCATTACTTCGCCATCTACCCTTTTTCTCTCCCGTCTTCAAAATTCGCTCCTCCCTTCTGTCATCTCCTCTCCATTTCCCCCTTTCGAAATACCCCTTCCTATCTCGTTTTAATCTCCTTCCTTCATTTCCCTCTCTCATTTGCTCTTTATTTCTCTTTTTCCTTTTCTTAAAAAGTCCCCTCTCCCCTTTTCTTTTTTTCATCTTCCGTTTCTCGCTCATCAAAAGCACCCATTTCCTTACTCTTATCTTTGATTTCCCTCGTCTAATCCCCCCCTTTCTTCCCTCTCTCTCTCTCTCTCTCTCTCTCTCTCTCTCTCTCTCTCTCTCTCTCTCTCTCTCTCTCTCTTTCTTTCTCTCTCTCTCTCCCCCCCCCTCTCTCTCTATCTCTCTCTCTATCTATCTATCTCTCTATCTATCTATCTATCTCTATCTCTATCTCTATCTCTCTCTCCCCCTCTCTTCCCCTGCCTTCAAAATTATATTTCCTTTTCTCTGAGTCTCTATTTCCCCCTCTTGTCTCTCTCACTTCCCCGTACCGTTTTATAAACCCCTCTTCTCCCTCCTATCTCCCCCCCCCCCTTCTTTATACCCATTTCCCTCTCCTATCTCTCTTTCCTACCTATTTCTCTCCCTTTCCCCCGAGAACCCTTATTTTAACCTATCTTCCCCTTCTCCCCTTCTTCAAAACCTTCCCATCCCACCGCCTTATTTCCCCTTTCCCTTCTTTTCCCCTCCCTAAATACCTTTTCTCCCCCTCCCATCCAACCCTAAAGCCTCTATTTACCTTCTTTCCCTCCATCCCTTTCCCCAACTTCCCTCCATACCATTTTTTCCCCTGCCTATATCTCTCCCCCTCCCTCCAAACTCCGCTTTCCCCTCCTTCCCCCACCTCTCTGTGCCCTATCTCATTCACTCTCTCAAGCAAGGCTCCCAGATGAACACTTAGTCTCGGCGCAGCTTCCTTGGCTTCGGTAAGAAGATTTATACATGACAGGTCCAATCTGGATTTGCGTTACAAAGGATTTATAGCATCGTCGGGGGAAAAGCAAGATAAATTTCTTAGGCAGATTTAAATTTGAAGGGGCTTCGTTTAACCCTATACCCCTCCCTACCTCCCTACTTCTCTATCCCTCTCTTCCCTCTCCCCTACCTCCCTACCCTGCTCTGTCCTACTCTTCT
>NW_028234403.1:47493339-47500839 GCF_977035675.1 Penaeus japonicus
CACATTCTTAAGGTTAAGAAAAAGAAATGGGTTGAGTCATTTTCGTAGTACACCAGACGGGCTGCTCACTCCAGTGTTACGAAGGCGCAATTATGTCTTGACTCTCTAGCCGGTTTATACCATGCTATCTTATAACCTTAATTCCAAGAGGTTTCGGCACTTCCCATGTGTACCCGGCAAATTACATGCCATTGGTCACAGGGTAATGCGTACTGCTATAGGGCCTTAATTATTGCGGAAATCCCAAGATGATTTTCGAGGAATTTGCGAGTTGGAAGTACTTCTTGGGCGGAAGTTGGAATCCGAAGTGCAAGAACCAGCACTGTCTCGGGGTAGATGTCTATACTCGAAAGTAGACCCGGATTTTGATTTCGAATAATGGACTTTTAGCGGGACGTTGAGTGCCGTAGCGCTTTTATCCAATATACCATTAGGTAAAAGGAAGTAGAGAAAGGATTAGTAGATGTTATCATCATTATGATTAGAAAGCATTAGACTTGTCGACCGTAACATTTCAAGTAAAGCTTCATATTGTGCGATACAGTAAGAGGTAAATCATAAGCAGGTTAAGTTCCCAAAGTAAAAGCACACTTACAGCGAACAAGTAAATCGCACAGAATATGATAAAGTATACCTAGTCATAGACATGAACACCCAAGTACCGTTTGTTTGCGTGCGTGGGTGTATATGTCATTACGCCTGTGTACTTATGAGTAGGTAGAAGAAGTAGAAGGTAAGTAGAAGAAGAAAGGAGCGAAGGCGACGGAGAGAAGCGAGGGAGACACACCTAAACATATGAAGGACGCACACGCAAAAAAAAAACCCGGACCACGACACAAGGGGCTTACTCCCGCAGACTTATTACCATTTCCCATCAATATGTAAATCAAATTCTTGATTGGGTACCGACGTTACTTGACAAATGATAATTTTCTTGTATAGTGGAGAAACAATGTGAAATGTATTAAGATAAAGAAAACTGAGAAAAAACAACAAATCGGAATAAAATGTATATATAAAAACACACGGAAGTTTCTTTTTCGGTCTTCTACGGAATTATTTTTCGTAATGGACCAGAGAAGGAAAATCAGTCTAAGAGAAGACGACTGAAAAAAAAAGGTTCGTTCCTTCATAGAAACCCGTAAAAAATCTTAAAATAGAAAATGACGTCTGGAAGAAACTTTTTTGTGTTGCCATAAAACAAATGGAGATTGGAGTTATTTTTAGTATAGTTCCCCCTCAGAAAATGCGATTTTCTGTATTTCGCCATATATTATTATTCTTTTTTGACATTTTTCAAAAAGAATGTGAGACATAGAGATATGCGTTATATCTACTGTGAATCAAATTTGTAATATAACCTAAAATATTGATTTTATTACATCTCCACTCGGTACTTATTCTCATATTCACATTTTACTTTCCTATTTCAATGCGTCTTGCTTTGGGTACACAGATGAGGAAAATAAGGAACTAAACATCGTTTTTAGTATCAACTCCAATTTTTCAACGACTAAACCTTAAACGGAGAGGGGGAGAGAGAGAGAGAGAGAGAGAGAGAGAGAGAGAGAGAGAGAGAGAGAGAGAGAGAGAGAGAGAGAGAGAGAGAGAGAGAGAGAGAGAGAGAATACGAGTATACCATTGCTCTTATTTTCCTTTATCATAATAAACGACTATATCTTCCAAGGAACTCGTTTCGCCAGCGACTCCTCCGCTCGGCTGAACTAGCGCGCGAGCTTCTGTGACCCCCCCCCCACCCACCCCAGTTCCTTCCCTCTGTAATTGGAGACAATCCCTCGCACCTCATTAGACGTAACCTGGAGTGATTAATCGATGACCTGTTTAATTACTGCTCTTCCCTCTTCCTATTAGGAAAACAACAATAGAAAACTATAATGATGGTCGTGGTTAGTAAAGTTACATTTCTGAAAATGATGGCCTTGGTAGTTAACAATTCCAATAATTAAGGATGATCGTCTATGGTCTATTGTAATAATAACAATGCTGCTATGGATGGCCAAACAATTAATAGCATAATGAACGTATTGACAATATTAAGTATACCATTAACAACAAAATGAAACGCGATTTTTTCCCGTGTTAAACCGCCAACACATCTGCTTCATTCATGTTGCAATAATATTTCGTTATCTCCCCTTCATCGCAATCATACTGCCATGCAATTAAGTCAACACGCAAGAATCCATATGGCTTGCTTGTCTTCAGCTGAACGTTTAAATTATGCACGTTATTAACCGTTGCAATCTTGCGAAACATAAAAGCATATGAAACTTATAAAGGAAAAAAAACGCAAAAAATATCTAGAATAATAATAACTCAACATTTTTTTTTAATTAGCTATATGATTGCTAATTCAACCTAAATCCAACCATTCTTACACTTCCGTCCGTCAGTCGTTCACCCAAATATCTCAAAAGACAATGCTCTCTTTTGCACTCCATAAAGGTTGCACATGAGCTCACTCGCCCTAAGACAGAGCAACGACTCGTTTTCTAATCCCTGGCATAATGAGGAACAACCCTTCTCCCCTTATGAAGCTAGCGAGCGAGCCTACCAATGGGCCGTGGTCGATGATCCCCCGTTTGCACTCCCCGCTCGCTCGCCTCTGTTGTTGCTGTTTTTGTTGCTCTTGTTGTATTTTTAGGTGATGTTGTTGTGGTTGTTGTTATGGTAATGGTGGTAGTGTTGGTAGTGGTAGTGTGGTAGTGGTGGTGGCAGCATTGGTGGTAGTGGTGGAGGTGGTGGGGGTGTTAGTGGGGATGGGGTTGGGAGTGGTGGTGGTAATGGGAATGGTAGTGGTAGTGGTAGGGTTTGTGGTAGTGGTAGCGATAGTAGTAGTGGTAGCAGTGATAGTGGTGTTATTATTGTCCATGCTATTGCAGTCGTCCTCTCGTGACGTATCGCCGACTCGCCGCTTTTACTGTACACATGACTCTTGTGTGCAGTAAACAGCAGTATTAATCGCATTAATAGGTCAAAGGGAGAGTTCTAAACTCATTTTCTGTTTTAATCATTTCCTCATCATGGCGGGCGCGAGGGCAAATAATACCGACCGTGATTGAATCTTTTCAAAAAGTCGTCTGTGTTTGGAGGGACGCACCGGCTGGGAGGTGGGGCCTGGAGGGGAGAAGGGAGGGGGAGGGGGCAAGGTAGGAGGGGTAGGGGCAAGGATAGTAGGGGGGTAGGGGGGATAGGGGGAGGAGGAGCAAAATTCCATAAAATTGTAGAGCCATCGTTAGAGCGTTTGTGTATTCCCCGAAACTTGTTCCATAAAAGAGGTATTTAGACATTATCTGCTTCGTGAAATAATGCATTCTGATGGCACTCATATTGGCAATGGAGAATGGCTATGGTGGCACCGTTTGCATTCAGGGGGAGGGGGGAGGGGGGGGGCGTAGATATATAAGAAACAGGGGTAGGGGGGGGGTAAGGGAAGGTGAGAGCATTAGGAATAGGGAGAAGAAAATTATGTGAGTATGAGATAAAGAGGGCAAAGAGAAGGGTGAAAGAAGTAGGATATGAGGGAAGATCATGAGGTTTTATGAAAATGGAGAAAAAATCAGGGTATACATGTATGTAATCATATACATATATATATATATATATATATATATATATATATATATATATATATATATATATATAATGTGTGTGTGTTTGTGTGTATGTGTGTATGTGTGTGTGAGTATGTGTATATACAGATATACATATACATATGTATATATATCTATATATCTAAATCTATATATATATATATATATATATATATATATATATATATATATATATACACATCTACCCGCCTATCTATCTATCTATCTCTCTATCTATATCACACACACACACACACACACACACACACACACACACACACGCACACACACGCATATGTATACATATATGCACATATTATAAAACTCCCATGTGTCAGAAATAATAATAATAATACCTGTGAAAAAACCTTCACGCCCCAGTACCTAAAAGCAACAATAACAGAAACACCGAGCGAGCATCAGCGTTGAATAATATGCTACGTTTTAGCACATTAAACTGCAAAAACAATACGACTTTTTCCACTCTTTTTATCATCAAAAGCCTCTGCGACGCTTCATCTGAAAACAAAAGAGCGACGACGATATAAAGGATGCAGAATGCGGAAATCATATTTTCTCTTATTCCTCGCCGCCTTTCCTTTTCTCTGCTCTTCGCTATTCTTCTTCTTCTTTTTTTCTAGCGAATAATTTATTTTACTTTGTTTGCGTTTGGTTGATTCTTAGTTTAGGTATATTCTTGCATGTGGTTGGTGTTTGGGTGAAGTGTGGTGCTTGTGTTTTGATATATGTTAATGTGATATAAATACACTGTATGAATAACAAGGTAAAAAATAAGAGTACACAAAGCAACATGGCGAGAAATAAAGAAATGATAAATAAAAAAGTGGAGGAAAACACACACACACTCATACACATACACAAATATACAAGAAGTAAAGATCTACATTTTTTTTTTTATATACCACAGTATCAGTATCGTGTACATCACCCTGCGTGTGCGAAGCTGTCAGTTAAAATTTCCTTTTCTTCCAAAATGGTAAAGGAAGGGCGCGGGGGGGGGGGGGGGGGGGGGGGGGGGGGTATGGGTAGAGGAAAGGGGAGGGAGTGTTGGCGACAGAAAGCGAAAGATAGAGATAGATAGATAGAGAGAGAGAGATAGAGAGAGAGAGAGAGAAGAAGCAGAAGAAGAAAAAAGAAAGATCGATAAATACTCTTTCCTTTCGGATTACTTTCTCCAGGAGGCTTTTTTTTTCTTAATCCTTAATATCAATCATTTTCTCAAAAAAGAGAGAAAACACATACGTTTTATAAAATGAAATATAAAACGAAACAAGGAAATTTTATTATGTACAAAACAAAGCAAAAAGGAAATATACAATTAAAGATGACCAGAAATATAGAAAAAGATGGCATTAGATATCTGAAATTTAAGAAATTAAGAACAAAATGAAGGGAAAAACGGGAAAAAGAATGTGAATGTGAATAAAGAACTGAAAAAGATGAAAAAACCTATTCAGATTCTAATAAAGAAGGGAAAGGAGAAGAAAACGACCATAAAGATTAGGAAAAAAAACTGTCCGAATGGAACGAAAGAAAAAAGTTGGAACATCGAGGCAAAAAAAAAAAAAAAAAAAAAAAAGTCCATATCGGCGAAACACAAGTCCTACTACTTTCTCTCCCAATTCCTTCAGGCGTTCCGAGAACTCTGCCATTCGTCTATTAGAAAGGCTTTTGCAATTGTTCTCTTCGGCTCCCGTCGCTGCAATTCATCAACATCGTTCTTCCCTTACAATGCCAATGATTTATTCACCTCCCCCTCTCCCGTCCCCTCTCTCACCCCTCGTCTGCCTCCCATTCCCCTTCCTAACCCCTTGAGTGACCCTCTCCCCGTTCTAGGCCCCCTCATCCTTGTCAGGAGGCTGTTTTGAAACCGGGCGACCGACTGCGTAGACTTTTTCTCCCGTTTTTTCCCTTTGTTTTCTTTTATTTCTATTTCCAGTCAGTGGTTTGAGTCCAAAGCGCGTATATGGTAGTGATGACATCTGCTATTTCTCGTGAATATTCTACGATTTCTTAAACGTAGATATTTCTGGCTGTGATACTACTTATGTACTATCCTTAACGTTCACTGACACTATTGCGATAGAATAAATATATGTTACACATACAAATATGCATCACACACACACACACACACATATGTGTGTGTGTGTGTGTGTTTACACAGCGAGGGAGCGATTAGATAGAGAGATAGAATATAGACATACAGATTTCACTTGATAATTTACCAACTGCATTCAACTATTGATTTATCCTTTAATCCCCCAAAAATATATGGATATCACAAATTAGGTCACTACGGCTTAACAAAATTATCTTTATATATAAAAAATGCATTACAAAAAGAGACCCGCCCACCTTGTTAGCCTCTCCAGCCTTCCCCAAGCACCTTTGTCGCCGACCTTAAAAGACACTTCAGTTCGTCCCCTTAACCCACCTCGACGGATTTTATACTCTTAGTCCCTCCCTCTTTCCTTCCTTCCTTCCTTCCATCCTTCTTTTCCTGCGAGACACGAGTTCTCACTTTCCTACCCTCCGCTTCCAAATTTTATGCCTGTCTGTGTGTATGTGTGTGTGACTCTCTATTCTCTCCTTTCCGTTAAGCTTTTTTTTTCTTCTTCTTTCTTTCTCTTGCTCTCTCGTTTATATCTCTCTCTCATTCTACTCCTCTCCCTATTTCAGTTCATAATTTTCTCTTTTGAAATCCATCCGCCTATTTGTGCTCTTTCTCACTCATTTTTTTTTCTTCCTCTACCTCCTGTTCCCCCTTTTCCTCTATCCTCTTCCTATTTTTCAAATCCCTTCTACCTTCATCTTCTCCTCTTCCCCTTCCTTCCTCTCCTTCCTCCTCCTTCTTCAAATTTCAGGAGCGAGAGGAAATCCTTCGCTATATTTCCACGTCTTCAGCCGCCTCGTTGCCACCTGATTCCTTCAAAACCCAAGAGGAGGGCTTATGGCTTGCCTTGGGTTCTAAGGGCTGTAGATTACTCTCTCTCTATTCTCTCTCTCTCTCTCTCTCTCTCTCTCTCTCTCTCTCTCTCTCTCTCTCTCTCTCTCTCTCTCTCTCTCTCTCTCTCTCTCTCTCTCTCTCATGCATGGTTGTTTATTTGTCTTCCCTATCTATATCTCTTTCTGTTTCTCCCTCGGTCTTACCCTTCTCGCTCTCCTCTTCCTTCTTCCTTTTCCTCCTACGTCCTCCTCCAACCTTACCCTTGCCTCCTCCCCCTCGTCATTGTGTGATAAATAAATATTTTCTTCCTCTCATGATTCATATTCCAATCTGTCTGCTAATCAATGCTAATGGCAAGAGAAATACGCTTGGATTTTGGCTCCGGAATTGGAGGCTTTATCCCTAGAGAAAAAAAAGAAAGAAAGGAAAAAGAATTAAAGAAAGAACGGCGGGAAAAAAAGACCACCGGATTTTTTTTTTTTATAAGGCTAGGATGCGAATAAGGAAACTTTAAAAGAAGACAAAACAGGAGAGATAAAGATGTATATATATATACATATATATATATATATATATATATATATATATTTATATATATACATATATATATATATATATATATATATATATATATATATATATATATATATATATATATACAGAGAAGGAGATAGAGAGATAGACAGACAGACAGACAGATAGATAGATAGAGAGAGAGAGAAAGAGAGATAGAGAGAGAGAGAGAGAGAAAGTGAGAAAAAAAATCAACGACAAAAACTTTAAAACCGACGAAATTTATACAACTGTTTCCCGAAGTGCGCGAAGGTATCAGCTTTTGATTGCCATCTTGCGAGAGAGAGAGAGAGAAAAAAATGTTATCTCTCTGTGTAATACCAATAACAATATCGTACGTAG
>NW_028234403.1:47528339-47530839 GCF_977035675.1 Penaeus japonicus
CTATAGCCTCAATGTACTTTTTCGTACTTCTTTTTTTATTATCCATCTTTATGAGTCCGTCGAGACTTTAATTGGGGTATAAGGCGATGCGCAGGAGGGATAAGTGGGTATTTCTAGAGGATATAGGGACAATGTGATAGCTCTTTGGCCGCTTTAGAGGAATAGGTACGGAAGGAGGGGTTGGAAGAGAGAGGAAGAGGGAGGGAGGGAGGGAGGGAGGAAGGGAGGAAGGGAAGGAGGGAGGGAGGGAGGGAGGGAGGGAGGGAGAGAGAGAGAGAGAGAGAGAGAGAGAGAGAGAGAGAGAGAGAGAGAGAGAGAGAGAGAGAGAGAGAGAGAGAGAGACGTGCAGAACAAAGAAAAAACTTCAGGGAAGCGAAAGACGCACCGCAAAGAAATGAGAAGCATTCCCGAGGGGGAGCGAGAAGAACAATACAAGCGGCACCATGAGAGACATCGAGGCATTTCGGTGGAAGAGGGCTGGGGGTAGGGGTGGGGGTGGGGGAGGAAGAGGAGGAGGAAGTGGAGGGGAAGATGGGTGGGGGTGGGGGTAGGAGGAGAAGGAGGAGGAATAGGAGGATGAAGTGGAGGGGAAGATGGGTGGGGGTGGGGTAGGAGGAGAAGGAGGAAGAGGAGGGGAAGAGGGGTAGAGGGGAGAGGAAGAGGAGGAGTAAGTAGAGGGGAGGAGGGGTACGAGGAGGAAGATAAGGGGGAAGTTGGCGAAGGAGGAGGAGAAAGTAGAGGATGAGAGGAGGACCAGGAGGAGGATGAAGAGGAGGACGACGACGATGAAGGAGAGAGGAAAGAAGGAAGAGAAAGAAGAGTAGGGGAAAGTAGAGACGGGAGAGAAGAAAGGGGGGAAAGTAGAGACGGGAGAGAAGAAAGGGGGGAAAGTAGAGACGGGAGAGAAGAAAGGGGGGAAAGTAGAGACGGGAGAGAAGAAAGGGGGGAAATAGGAGAAGAGAAGAAAGAAGAATAAGGGAAAGAGGGGAAAAGCTGGAGATAGCGATAGGGATAGTAAAGTCGAGGGGGAAAGAGGGGAACGCGGAGGAAAAGGAGCGACGGTAGGAAACAGGATATAGTACGAAAAAAGGAAGAGGAAAAGATAATAACCCGAAGAGAAGAGGAAAGAAGAGGGAGTGAGCGAGGAACGGCATTATTGAGGACAGGGGGGTATTTACAAGGTCTCAAGAGGCATTACAAGCGAAGAGGAAAAGGGATGGCGAGTGCGGGCGTGTGGGCGGCGCAAGAGGGAGGTGGGTGCCCGGGAGCGAGAAGAGAAGGAAGAGAAGAGAAGAGGAAAGATGAATTGGAAGCAAAATAAAGAAAGGGGGAAAAGAGAAAGAGAGGGAGGAAGAGAGAGAGAGAGAGAGAGAGAGAGAGAGAGAGAGAGAGAGAGAGAGAGAGAGAGAGAGAGAGAGAGAGAGAGAGAGAGAGAGAGAGAGAGAGAGAGAGAGAGAGGGAGAGGGGGGGAGGAGAGAGAGAGAGAGAGAGAGAGAGAGAGAGAGAGAGAGAGAGAGAGAGAAAGAGAGAGAGACAAAGGGGGGGGGGAGAGGGAGAGAGAGGTTGAGAAAGAGAGAGAGAGAGAGAGAGAGAGAGAGAGAGAGAGAGAGAGAGAGAGAGAGAGAGAGAGAGAGAGAGAGAGAGAGAGAGAGAGAGAGAGAGAGAGAGAGACCGAACGAGCGAGCGAGCGAGCAAGGGAGAGGGAGAGGCTGAGCGGAGGGAACGGGCGGTCGGCTCTCTTAGCTCGCCCACGCGGATTCCTCCGCACGGACACACTCAGCAGGTAACCAGGCGACGCCCACTGGTACTCGTCGTCGCGCCCACGCCCTCGACGACTCTTACTTTTTATCCTGGTACGATCCAGATGTTGTATTTCCATATGTTGTATAGAGGTTATTTTTCTGTTATTTCATTCTTTATACCACATTCTTGGTTCTTGTTATTGTTTTTGTTTGTTTCCCGTCATCAAGATCTATTTTTGAAATTGACCTTATTATCATAATCATAATTTTGAAATTCATAATTTCATTAGCAATCATTATTATTATTACAATCACAATAACCACCAACATCACAATCGTTATCATTACCTTTTGATGCTTCTCTCGGTTTCCTTCTTGTATTGTTATCATTCGTGTCATTTTATCACATCATCGCTGCTAATCCAAGTTTCAATAGTTCTTTCGGCTTCACCTATTTTTTTCTGTTTTGTTTGGCCTTTTTCGAGATCCCATGATAGACATCCGGGCGTCCTTCTAACGAACCCATACGCCCATTTGTGAGCTTCCTTCTCTTCCCCTTGTTTGGACCCCGCTGCCCACCCCTTGAGGTCGACCTAACCAACTACCTACTTGCCTATTTACCTACCAGTCTGCATGCTTCCCTGCCCGTGTACCTGCCTGCTTGCCTGCTTGCCCGTCTGCCTACCTACCTACATACCTATCTATCTGCCTACCTTCCAGCCTACATTTCCTGCAAGCCTAACTCAATGTCTGCCTGT
>NW_028234403.1:47543339-47548339 GCF_977035675.1 Penaeus japonicus
CCATTGTGCTTTAAAACACAAGGTGACTTGAGCTGAGCATGCACGTGGGCGGCTGCGAAGAAGCCTTTCTCTCTCTCTCTCTCTCTCTCTCTCTCTCTCTCTCTCTCTCTCTCTCTCTCTCTCTCTCTCTCTCTCTCTCTCTCTCTCTCTCTCTATCTCATTCGTTTCTGTTAAATTCCTTCCCATACCCCCACCCCTTCACCTCCTTATCCCCGTCACCATCAAGGTAAATCTCCGTCATCAACACGTAGGAGGGGAAGATGGGGGAGAGGAAGAGAATAGGGTGGATAGCATGAAGAGGTAAAGGGGAGGAAATGGAAGGGGGGGGGGGGTGAGGGGGAATATGGGGAGCTGAGTGGATGGGATTGATGGGGAGAGGTTGAGAGGTAAGGGAAACATAAAGAAGGGGAGAGAAGAGGATAGACGAGAAGAAGGGGACCGAGAAAATCGTGAGAAAGAGAGAAGAGGGTAAGAGAAGAGAAGAGAAGTGAGACGAGGGCAAAAAGGGAGGGGATGGGTTGGAAGAAGAGGGGTTTGAGAAGGTATTAGACGGAGGGAATTATACGAGTGAAAGGAAAAAAGGGAGAGGGAAGAGAGGTGAGTTCAGGGGATAAAGGGGGGGGGGGAGAAGAGAGATTTGAGGGATGACGAAGAGAGGAGAAAATAGTGTTATGAAATCAGAAATCTATGTTGAGGTTAGAGAAGTAGGAGAAGGGAGGTGGAGGGGGGGGGGCAGGGGGAGAGAAGAGCGAAGGGTGAAGGAGTAGAACATTGCTGAGTCACTGTTTATGAAGATGTCCAGATTCTCTCTCTCTCTCTCTCTCTCTCTCTCTCTCTCTCTCTCTCTTTTGCTGCCGTTGGTAGAAAAATCAAATTGATAAAATAAAATCATGATGGCGTGCGCGTTGGTGTATTCATTTTTTTTTTCTTTCTCTCTCTTTTTTTTGTTTATGTATATTTTTTTTTATCCAGTAGTTAATTGAACTTTGAATTAAAAAAGAAACACGCGTCCCTATTTTTATATGACCACACACACAGGAAAAAAAAAAACTCTGCAGATTTATAATGGATGAATGCTGCTGAATGCATCTGTTTCTCTTTTTAATTTCCCAAACGAATAATTGAAGTATAAATAAAAAAATGCAGGCCACTAATTTTGTATTAAACCACACACAGACAAAAGAAATGTTCACGCAAACGCACTCTTACGCACAAACAGGCAAGCTTATGAGTGTATGTATGTGAAGTGAAAAGTGTGTGGAGGTAAAAGATAATAATAGGAAGGATGAAAATGATGATGACGATAATGATAATGATGATAAAGATAATGCAAATAAAAACACTACGAACTAATCATCTTTTGGGCCTTGAATTGCTAAATATAAAGTAAAGTAGCAAGTAAATAAATAGATATCAAACAAGGAAATAAACAAAATAGTTCTCTACTCCCAACCTCTAACAGAGCTAAAAAAAAAAAAAAATCAAGACATTACCCACGACAACGAAAAAAAACAACAAAAAAAAAAACGATCAATATCATACCTGTCTCATCATCCTTCTTGTTGTTTTTGGTCTTCTTAACTGAATCATGTATCATACTATAAAATAACACAAGTTAACGAGTGCACAGAAAGAAAGGAGAATTGGGAAGGTGATAAGAAGAGGGAGAGGTAGTCATGAATGTTTGTCCATGCTTGTTTGTCTATCTATCTATCTAACTGTCTATTCTGTAAGTATTTACGATGTGCATGAGTACACATGTGTCTAGTTGAAAGACCAACAACATATCCTTATGTATATAATTATATGCAGTCATACATATGTATGTGCATATTCAAACACACTCTAAAGAAAGGTGAACGATGAATAAAAGACTGAGAGAGAGATGAGAGATAGGCAGACAGCTGACAGCGAGAGAGAGTGAAAGAGAAAAAAAGCTAATGAAACGTATCGATCCCATTCCGTTTTTATGTTCGACTCTCAATTATACACGATGAATTTCCAGCACGAGATGGATAAAGGAAAGTCTATCCCTCCCCTGTTCACCTTCCCTTATGCTCCCTCCCTCTCTCCCCTCCCTATTTTCCCCTTCTCCTCTCTCTATCTCTCTCTCTTTCTCTCCCCTCTTCACCTTTGACTGTAATCTTCCCTCCCTCTCTCGTCTACTCTCCTCTGCTCTACCCTCCATCTCTTTTCTGTCGTCCTTCCCTCTTCTACCCTCCTTCTCCCCTCCCCTCCCCTCCCCCTCAACCCGCCCTAACTCCCACACCCCCAACAGCGCCTCCTACACGCAAACAAGGGGGAATGAGAGACGCTAGCTTGTAATTTTCGTCATGACGCAGACTCGTGCCGCACTTCCGCCTCGTGCTTTATCTTCTCCTTGACCTTCATCTCCATACGTAGAAATCGCCTTGATCTCAACTCGATAGTTACGTGCATTCTGTTACTAAATTTTGACCTCCAGGGTTTCTTGCCCTTTCTTATCGTTTCCTTTCGTTTTTTTTAGTTTTTTTTTTACTTTTTTTTTCGTCTCCGTCTGTTTATTCCTACTATTGCGCTGATTAATCTGGTCCCTGTTTTCCTCCTCAATCCTTTTCTAAGATCCTACAAGTCTTCAAATACTATGCAGAATGCCACTGATTCCTGCGTGCTACGTTATGTGTAGCCTATCATTCACGTATTCGCTTCAATTACATCACCTTCTTACGTGATCTTTCCTCGTCCTGCTCCGGTCGTCCTGCCCATATAAGGCGTTTGCAAGATCAAGACGCTGCTACGTTCTTTGGCCCTTCCCTTCTGCACATAGGAGATATAGGGAAGGAAACAAGGCGGGTGTCCAAGCCAGCCACGCAAGGAAAATGAATGTCATTTGTATGTATATGATATGCAAATTCCTCGGTTACTCGACCCAACACGAGATCATATTTCATTCCCAAACTCACTCTTAGTTCACTATGAAAACACTGTATAGCATGATGAGCTCCTCTTGGGAACTGTCCCTCCTACCCCCTCACCCGCGTCCCCATCTCAACCCTTTCAAAATCCCCTCCCCCACTCCACGCTCTCTTTCCCTTCTCTCTCTTCTTCCCCTCCCCCCTCCCTCCTCCCACTGCCAGAAAGGGAGAGGCACTAATCTGTATTAGTGGTGGCTAATCTGCACAACAAAGCAGGCTAACAACTTAGCTTTGTTAGCGACACGAGAATACGTGATATACTCTAACCCTACCTTACGGGCCTGTCTCTCCTTATTTCTCTTACCCACCTCTTCCGGTTCATTGATATATCTTTCTTTCCCCTCTCTTTGCTTCTCCTCTCTATCTCACTTGTGATTTTCTCTTTTCTTTTTGTCATTCCTTCTATTCGCGTCTCCTCCCCTAACAATCGTTTCCCCTTCTTATTTCTTATGACTTTTTTTTTCCTTCTTCACTCCTTCCTTCTAATCGATCCTCTTTCCCTTGCTGTCTCCCCTTCTTATTTCTCTCATAATCTTCTTCTCTGTCCTTCCTTTTCTCTCCTTTCCTCTTTCCTTCCCCTCCACTAATTTCGCCCTGCCGTGTGACGTGGGAATTTTAATGTTTTAATGCATGCTTCGTTGGATATTAGTGTTGTTTTATGTTATTCTTTATCGCGGTAACTTTTATTGCTGTTGCTATCTTTAACCCATTTTACTATCACATTTTTCCTTTTCCCTCTCCCATGCACTTTCATTATTTTCATTTTTACCTCCTTATATTCTGTGATTAGATTTCTCCCTCCCTTTCCTTTCAGTCTTCTTCGACACCGCCCCTTCCCTATCCGCCTCTACTCTTACCTCTTTCCCTTTCGTTTAAATGCCGTTGACACAACAACAACACGTAGGTGAGCTGTGTAAGCGTTGACAGCGAAGGCGAGAGAGAAAGAAAGAGAGAGAGAGAGAGAGAGAGAGAGAGAGAGAGAGAGAGAGAGAGAGAGAGAGAGAGAGAGAGAGAGAGAGAGAGAGAGAGAGAGAGAGAGAGAGAGAGAGAGAGAGAGAGAGAGAGACTGAGACAGAGACAGGAACAGAGACAGACAGAGACAGAGAGAGTGAGAGTGAGAGAATGTTTCCTTTTCTTCCGCTCCCTTCTTTTCTTTTTCACGGACACCTGTCAAGAGATTGGTTGAATTATTGTCGCCAACAGTCCCACTCGAGGCAGCTTGCACTTCCCCGCCCACCGCACGCCCATTCAACAGCGGGTGGGTAGGCAGATGGTGGAAGAGAGAGGGGGGTTGGGAGTTGGGAGGAATGAGAGGGAGGGAGAGGGAGTTACAAGGAGCTACTGTTGACTAACCGGCAACCCCGAACCACAACAAACAGAAAACAACTACTGTCAGATGGCTCAATTTTTTCAAGCTGCTTTTTTTCCATATTTTTCGTTTCCACTGGCTGTGAACGAATGCGCTGTGCTGAGCAAAATGCCGCACGTGCGCGGGGTTAAGGTGGGGGCATACAGCCTTTGGCGAGTGCGCGCTGCAATTTGGAATTCCACGAGTTTACGAAGACAAAATTAAACTGGCGCGTCTTCACTGATAACTCGACACACCCACCCATGTTACCCCTCCCCCCCCCTGCCCCCTTCGGCCTATCAGCAATCCCTTACCCAATGTCCCTCCTACTGACCCTACTCTGTCCCTACTCTCCACTCCTTCATCTTTCTCCTCCTCCTCCTCCTTTCTTTTCATTTTCCTTCTCCTGCTAATGCTACTTTTCCTCTTCCTCTGCCTTCTACTTCTTATTATTCTCCTCCTCCTACCCCTTCTGCTTTTCCTCTTGCTATTCTTCTTCTTCTTCCTCCTCCTCCTCTTCTCCTATTTCTTCTTCTCTCTGCCTCCTCCTCCTCTTCCTCTTCCTCTGCCTCCTCCTCGTCCTCCTCTTCCTCCCCTTTGCTGACAGCCTTAAGGGGAAGGGCGGGTTACAAAACACCATTTTTGAAGCCGGGTTTCGTGTGGCATGAAGTTAAGTGGGAAAGTTTCTTTTTGTTTTG
>NW_028234403.1:47560839-47563339 GCF_977035675.1 Penaeus japonicus
TACCTGGGTCGCCGGCTCCCCACTCCCTCCTCTACTCTCCTCCATCTTTCCCTTCTCCCTTTCCCCCCCTCTTCTCCTCGCCTCTGCTCCCTTGTACTGTCCCCCTCCCCTTTAGATAAACAAACTTCTTGGAATCTTGTTTAGGTGGAAAAAAAAGAAGAATGATAATAAAAAGAAGATGAAGAAAAAAGTTCACCTCTAATTTGTGAATTCATCAACAGTTTCCGTGGATGTGCAAACAACCCTTGATTGGATGCAAATAGAATGATTGCCTCCTTTTGATAGCATATTCTCAAATAACCCAATAGTCGTGTATGACTCACGTTCAAGAATAAACATAAATAAATATTGAGAGAGATATAAATGAACTGTTTGTAAAAATACTACAAACCATAAACCGTTATCCCGCTTCCTACACATGCATGCACGTTCAAACACACACACACACACACACACACACACACACACACACACACACACACACACACACACACACACACACACGTACATGCTCAAGCTAAATACCCTACCAAATATACACGAAAAACACAAACAAACATAAAGAGAAAAGGAAAAGAAAAGGGCATATATGCAATTCGGTCGACACTCCCATTAAATAAACACACATTTCACTTCCACAATATAACCCCATCTCCCCATGGACAAAGACTTCCCCCCCCTCTCTCCCTCTCCCCCTTTTCCCCTCTAACCTTCCCCCCTTCCCCTCCCCCTCTCCTCGTGAGTTTATTGTTGGCTGGGGAAGAGCTCAGAGATTTATACGTGACAGTCAGTACGCGTGTGTTTATGGTGGCTAAGGCTTCTTTTTCCTCCATTCATGGGTCTAAGAAGACGGTGGAGGAGGATGGGGTGGGTGGGGGATACAAGAGCGGGAGATGGAGGATTGTTTGGTGGGGGGAAAAAGGTGTGTGTGTGGGGGGGGGGGTGGGGGGGGGAGGGGTAAAGAAACCTTGGGAAATCAGAAGGACTATTACAACCCTACGCTCATAAGGGTAGGGTGAAAGTTAGAGGGAGGAAAACGTTCTTTAGTCCCCCCTCCCCCTCGTCTCTCCCCTTTGGCCTGATGCCCTTTAATTTAATGCATATGCGACTTTGTATGCAAGAAGCTGATGCAGTTTTGTTGTATGGTGACGGTAATAATAAATCAAGCGTAATGTGATACTGTTATCACATTTTTACCTACTAATGATTCTTATAGTAAACAACAACGGCAAAAACAGCAATTCAAGTAGGAATAAAAATTATAATTAGCATGCTAATTAAAAAAAAGTGTGAATAATGATAAAGATTACAAAATTTATTAATATAACAACAACAACAAAATAATACCACAGTAGACGTAGCATTAATAATAACAGTGATCATTATAATCCTTATACATTTACTTACAAAATAACAAAACCACTAAAAACAGTAAGGACAGAATCTATAAAATCAAATCATGAATAATAACCCTAAAAGCAAACAAAGAAAAAAAAAGTGAAATGAAAAGAAATGAAATACAAAACCCACAAATGAATGAAACGAATAGATAAACATCACATTTCTTCATCCCTAAAAAAAAATAATAATGATATTTTTGAATTTTCCTGTCACTCGCCAATCCTAGGACTGTACTTTAAATATTGCGTCTCGCTTTAATTACTTAGGCTTCTGCACGCGACGGAAGGGAGAGGGGAGGAGGATAAAGAGAATAACAAGGGAGGAAAGAGGGGTGGGAAGGATGGAAGAAAGGAAGGAGAGAGGGTAGAAAAGAGAGGAGAAAAGGGGGAGGTAAAAAGGGTATAAAAGAGAGAGAGGGTAGGACTATTATCATCATTATTTTGATCATGATAATGATGATGGTAACTTTAGTAATACCACTACTGTTACTACTACTACTACATCAGCTGCTATTACCACCACTACTACTACTACTACAATTACTGCTACTATTCATAATAATGATAATAACAATCATAATAAAGATGATAATAATAATATGACAGTAATAGCATGGGCAAAATCATTTCCAAATATAAAGAGGTGAGCGGACCAAAGGGAGCTAAAGAACCCGGATGGATGGCCACACCCGAATAATCTCCTTGACTCGGATTAAAATATTGTTCGTCGACTCAACGTCTGGGGGAGAAAAGAGGGAGGGAGGGAGGGAGGGAGGGAGGGAGGGAGGGAGGGAGGGAGGGAGGGAGGGAGGGAGGGAGGAGGGAGGGAGGGAGGGAGGGTGGGAGGGAGGGAGGGAGGGAGGGAGGGAGGGTGGGAGGGAGGGAGGGAGGGAGGGAGGGAGGGAGGGAGGGTGGGAGGGTAGGAGGGAGGGAGGGAGGGTGGGAGGGAGGGAGGGATGGAAGGAAGGAAGGAAAGGAGAAAAGGTGGGGATAGAAAGGGGGAGGAGGGTGGGAATTAGGGTGTGTTGTAGGGAGGGAGGAGAGGGTGGGTAGAGAAACAGGGAGGAGGGAGAGAAAAGGATTGGGATGGATGGAGGGAG
>NW_028234403.1:47568339-47570839 GCF_977035675.1 Penaeus japonicus
AATCAATGGCCTAATTGCCTCAGTCGTCAAATCATTCTTGTTTTCTTTTTTCGCCAATTCATAGTCCTCTTTTGTTTTCTTTTCCGTTTTCGCTTTGTGTATCTCTCTAACTTTCGTGTGTTTTTTGTGTTATCTTACGGTTCTTTATGATCATTTACTTGTTTAATTTACATCAAATGTATTCAGTAGCCAACGAAACCACTACGTACTCCACAAAGACAAACTCAAGCTGACACATAAATCAAGAACTGACATAAACACAACACTCAAAGTTAAACAGCCTCAGAAGGAAATCCAGCAAGCATGTATTATTAGCTTTTCCTAAACTCACCTTCATGAATGAGCTAATACCGACCCCGAAGGTGTGCACAAGCTGCTTGTTTCGCTAATATTTGCCTTAGAACGCGGAAACTCTCCTCCTGCTTCGCTCTCACGCATTCCGCTGTAGGTTCTATCGTCGAGAACATAATAAATGGCGAGAGGAAATGACTTTGCCGATGTCGGAATTTCTTCTGTGTGTTTTTTTTTTCTATGATTATTGAAGAGTTGGTGTAGGCCTAAGCTGATGACGAAAAGGAAGACAGGCTTTTAGGCTGACAAGCATAATTGATGTGAGAGGTTTTCATGGTATTTAATTATATATCTCTCTATATATAGCTATACATATTTTTTTCATATATTTTAATATATGCATACGCATATGCATTTGTGTATGTATACATATATACGTTTGTATATATATTTATATATATATATATATATATATATATATATATATATATATATATATATATATGTGTGTGTGTGTGTGTGTGTGTGTGTGTGTGTGTGTGTGTGTGTGTGTGTGTGTGTGTATGTGTGTGTGTGTGTGTGTGTGTGTGTGTGGTGTGTGTGTGTGTGTGTGTGTGTGTGTGTGTGTGTGTGTGTGTTGTGTATGTGTGTGTGTGTGTGCGTATTATATATATATATATATATATATATATATATATATATATATATATATATATATTATATATATATATATAAAGCGACAAGGTAATTCTAACAGATAATGGAACAAGAGAGTGATGAGAAAGTGATGAGAAAGATGAGCTCCGAGTGCCGGTTCCTCTCCATCACCCTGGCAGTTAATCATGGGTGCCTTTCCTTATATCTTTCCTCATTTCCCATTATATGAAGCTCCTACAAGTTTCCTCCCATTCCCCATATCCCCCTTTACCATACCTCCCCATTCATCACAATGAACATTATGCACTGTAACCCATTAATTACTAACACCATCCCCACCATACTCCCCCATTCCCAACCCCCCATTATCAATCATTTCCCGACGCCCCATTAATCACCATCTCCGCACCCCCCGCCCCCCCACACACACACTTCATTCGTCATGTCTTAAATCAACGTTGCTTCAGCCATGCGCTCGTAGGTGATGGGGTGGGGGTGGAGGGGGGGGCTGTATAAACACGGAAAGCATTTCTGTATTACCCAAGAGAGAGAGAGAAAGAGTGAGATAGAGATGGAGGGAGGTGAAGGGGAGATAAGGAGGGAGGTAGAGGGGAGGTAAGGAGGGGGTGGAAGGGGGAGAAGGAGGGAGATGGATGGGAGAGGAGTGGTAGAAGGAGGAAAGGAGAGACAGAAGGGGGGATTAGGGTGAGAGATAGAGGGGTAAAAGATGGAACGGGGGAGGAAGTGAAGGGTGAAAATAGAATAGAAAGATAAAAGGAGAGTTAGAGGAGGAGGGGCAGAGGGAGGAGTCTAGAGGGGGGGGGGTATGGAAGGGAAAGATAGGAGGTAGGAGAAAGAGGGGGAGATTAGAAAGAAAAGTAAAAGGAAGGGGATTTGGAGAGGGGAAGGGAAGGACAATGAAAAGGTAGAGAGAAGAAATAGAAGGAGAGGGAGAGGGGTGAGAAAGAGGGAGTAAAGGGAGGAGAGGAAAGAAAGGGCAAAGGAAGAGGGGGAGAGTTTAATCTCAAAGTGGATCTCTGTTTCGTTCCCCTCTCGAAATGTTTCCTTATCTTGTGACTAGTTGTTATCGATAAACGCGTGACTAGTTACGAGATGTTGGCAGTCCTGTTTTTTTACCTTTGTTTATTTTGCCTTTTTTTTTGTCTACGTTTCTCTTCTTTTTCTGTTTATCATCTTTTTCTTTAAATCCCTTGGTATAACCTTATAGTAAAGAACAAAAATAACATGAAAAACAAATTTACCTCCAAAGTTTAGATAAAGAAACTCTTTTAGTTAAAAAATAATCAAATGATCATACTCACACACACACATCACACACACACACACACACACACACACACACACACACACACACACACACACACACACACACACACATTCAACGGCGCATTCACGTGATCCAGCCCTGAATCGAAAGGATCGCCAGATATATTAGAGCAAGAGATCCAAACGGGCCCACATTTTGATCCCATTGTTGTGTAATTAACCTCATCATACTAGATGGAGGGCGTTAGGCGAGGGGAGAAGGAGC
>NW_028234403.1:47575839-47578339 GCF_977035675.1 Penaeus japonicus
CTCCTACACCTACTAGTACTGCTTCTCCTCCTCCTCCTCCTCCCCCTCCTCCTCCCCCTCCTCCTCCCCCTCCTCCTCTCCCTCCTCCCCCTCCTCCTCCTCCTCCTCCTCCTCCTTCTCCTTTCCTCCCCCTCCTCCTCCTCCTCCTCCTCCTCCCCCTCCTCCTCCTCCTCCTCCCCCTCCTCCTCCTCCCCCTACTCCTTCTCCTCCTACATTTCCTCTCCCTCCTCCTCCCTCCCTCTTCATCCTCCCTAACTTCTCTCACTATATCTTCAGTACAAGAGATCTATATGCAAATGCCAGCATCTCTCGTCGTCTCGGAGATGCTGAAGCACCAAGAGAAAAGATCAACATAACTTATTAACCTCTCATCTCCTTTGCATGTCAATCACCCGTACATTTTCTCGCTGTATTAAACCCGGCGGTGCAAAGCAGGCAAGGTAGGATGGGGCAGTGGTAGGAGGGGAGAGGGGAAGGGTGGAGGGAAAGGGGGAGAGGAGGTCGTAGGCGTAGGTAGAGCGAGTATCTTTTGCTTTTTCTTCCTAATTCTCTCTCTCTCTCTCTCTCTCTCTCTCTCTCTCTCTCTCTCTCTCTCTCTCTCTCTCTCTCTCTCTCTCTCTCTCTCACACACTCTCTCTCCCTTGGCGCTCTTATAAAATTTATTACGGTATATATTTTTCTACTCCTCGCGTCCCCCCTGTGTACCCTACCTCTTTCCCCTCACTCCCTATTTCTTATATTTCTCGGTATAGGTTCGCATCACCCCCTACGTTTCAGCTAAGGGGATAAAAGCAATTTATAATCAGGTTTATTCAAAGGCAGAGAAGGTATTGCAGCGACCCGGTCCTCGCAGCTGTCACAGTTAAAACCACGAGCTCTGCGCCCTTCGCCCGGGTACAAAACTATTGGAATAAATATCGCTTAAAACCGGTGAGAGATTAAAGTGCGTTTTAGGTTTTATTGAGGGTTTATCCATGGCAGGAGAGTGAGTTTTATCCTCGTTCATTTTAACCGTTTCAGCTTTTGCTGCTTTTGCCTTCTGCCTCGATCTAGCCCCTTGAATAAATTCAGTGCCTCGTCTTGTGTACCTCGTTCTGGTACAATTGCTCGAGGAGGAGAAAACTTACCTTATCTTATTCTTGTTGCTTATGCTTGTTATCTGCCTTTATCTTTTGTATCACGTCTAACCAGATCTGTTCCAATGTTTACATTTCAGTTCAGATCAATCTCTAATCTCAGTCTGCCAAATCAAGATTTTTTTTTCCCATTTTTTTAACTATCATTCCATCCCCATCTCATCTAATCATCATCACCCTCCTCTTCTTCATCCTCTCTCAACCCCGTTTAATTACGGTGACTTTTCCATCTTATGTCACGTCTCTAAGATGGAAGCAGCCGGTACACCAATCCGCCTCTTGATACTCCTCCAAAGAGATTCCAAAACCCCTTGTGGAATCTCCAGCAGACGTAAAAGAGATAGGGGGTAAAAAGGACGAAAGAAAAAGTAAGAGCATCTCGGAATATATCTTCAGAAGTCCTTGGGTTTTCTTTTCGGCCTCGAGTAGCGCTATCGCCAGAGCGTTGCCACCAGCGTGTCTTAATTGCGTTCAGCCCCCTACGTAACTTCTAAAATCCGTACTCAATATCCTGTCAGCTCCAAAGCTTGTTATACCCTAAAGTTCAGAGCATCCTCTTTCTC
Source organism: Penaeus japonicus (assembly GCF_977035675.1). Taxonomy (NCBI): domain Eukaryota; kingdom Metazoa; phylum Arthropoda; class Malacostraca; order Decapoda; family Penaeidae; genus Penaeus; species Penaeus japonicus. The sequence continues at coordinate 47,577,539 of NW_028234403.1, forward strand.
TCTTCTCTCTTTCTCTCTCTCTCTCTCTCTCTTCTTAATCTTCTCTGCTTCTCTCTCTCTCTTTTTCTTCTTCTCTCTCTTCTCCTCCTTTTCTCTCTTCTCTTCTTACTTTCTTTTATCTTCTTTCTCTCTTTTCTCCTCTTCATGTCGTTCTTCTCTTCTCTCTTCTTCTCTCTTTTTCTCTCTCTCTCCTCTTCTCTCTTTTTTTCTCCTCTTCTCTCTCTCTCTCTCTCTCTCTCTCTCTCTCTCTCTCTCTCTCTCTCTCTCTCTCTCTCTCTCTCTCTCTCTCTCTCTCTCTCTTCTTTTCTCTTTCTCTCTCTCTCTTCTCTTTCTCTCTCTCTTTCTCCTCTCTCTTTCTCTCTCTCTCTCTTCTCTCTTCTCTCTCTCTCCAACTCTTTCCTCTCTCCTCCTCTCTCCTCCGCCTCACCCTCTCTCTCGTCTCTCTCCTTCTCTCTCCTGCTCTGTGTGTGTGTGTGTGTGTGTGTGTGTGTGTGTGTGTGTGTGTGTGTGTGTGTGTGTGTTGTGGGTGTATATATGTTTGTGTCTTTCCAGATATTACATTTCTCTTTACAGGCTAATGTCTGCCATTCTCTCAGCTTCTCATTTCCTAGGAGAGGTATAAAACAACCACCTCTCCATATGATGAACCCTATTGTTTAAAGAAATCAAAAAGAATCTTCCAACTTTGTCTGCAAATCAGAAAAAAGAGAAAGAGAATGACAATTCCACAATAACATATTCGCCATTAGTGTCACGGGTACTTTCCTCTCCTCGGAGACATCTTGAAGAGTGTTCTGATAT
>NW_028234403.1:47580839-47585839 GCF_977035675.1 Penaeus japonicus
GAGAGAGAGGAGAGGAGAGGAAAGGAGAGGAGAGGAGAGAAGAGAAAAGAAGAGAGCAAGAGAGAGAGAGAGAGAGAGAGAGAGAGAGAGAGAGAGAGAGAGAGAGAGAGAGAGAGAGAGAGAGAGAGAGAGAGAGAGAGAGAGAGAGAGAGAGAGAGAGAGAGAGAGAGAGAGAGAGAGAGAGAGAGAGAGAGAGAGAGAGAGAGAGAGAGAGAATTTGAAATATAATAATGGAAGTGAATAATGGCCATTTATGCTCACTCTGCCAACAAAAGGCCAGATCTACGAGTAGGCCAGCGAATTAGACACTTCATCAGTGCATGAATAAATAAACAAGGTCTAAACGTTGAAAAAATCAACATAAATCCGTCACTTTAACATTTTTTGAAGAGGCAGAGAGGGGGGCGAGTGAGAGGGAGTAAAGGCAGAGGATGAGTGAAGGGAGAGGGAGAAGGATAGGAGAGAGGGAGAGGGAGGGTGGTTAGGGTGGTAGGCAGGGGATGGGGTGTTCGACTCGAAATCACATTTATACATTAAACATATACACATCCACACACATACACATACACAGAGGTAAACATCGTATTAACTCTCTCTCTCTCAACTTCCCTTCTCCCTTCATCCCTCCCACCCACCCACCCACCAACCCTCTCTTCCTCCATCCCTCCTTCCCACCCACCCACCCTCTCTCTCTCCATCCCTCCCACCCACCAACCCACCCACCCTCTCTCCCTCCCTCCCTTCTCCCTCTCTCCTCTCTCTCTCCCTGTATCGTTATTTACCCCTTCATCATTTTTAACTTTCATTCATTCATTTGTTTTTTGTCGTGTGTCAATTTGTCAGCCGAGGAGATCAGTCGCTTAAGCCAGGTAGTCCCGGGATGGATCGCCAACTCGGCTGTCCACTGTGACGGTGTAATCCCCCTATTTCACCATAACCAGGCTTATGGTGAGTGCGGTATGGTGTCGGGATGATCTGATGGTGCCATGAAAATCATATTCATTTGTGTATAGTCTGCGAATGCATATTAATGAATATTCATCTATACATGCAGGAAAACTTATGTAGATAAACTGATACATTTATCAAGTTAATATATATGATATGTAAACCTTTTAAATGTCATATATGATTATACTTTAAACAAATATAGAAACATATGAGATAAACACAGATTTATTATATAAAAAGATTAAATAGATCGAAAAATATAGATAGCTAAACAGATGAAAAAGTGCGGAATTAAGCAGCAGGCAATAGAGGTTAAAATACACCGAATAATGAACGGATAGTCGCCCATTAATAACACCCCAAAAAATAATAGGGTTCTCGACAAGAATATAAACAAGGCAAATCATTCTTTCTGCGTGCACCTAAAACAAGTAGGATCGGAAATGTAGTGTGAGTTATTGCGCTTCGAGTTGAGAATGAATTGTTTTAGACTCGAAAAAACTATTACAGACTACTTGTCGAAATAAAAAACGAGTCTATTATGTGTTTTTTTCTTTTTCTTTTCTTTTTTTTTTGTCTTTCTGCTACCCCAAATATCGTTTATTATTTTCTTTGTAGTATATTTGTCTGTCTGTCTCACTTTATAGTATTCTGCCACCTATGTCTATTAAATGAAGAGGTATTCTTGAGAAACAGTGAAATGAGCTAAGGGAAGTATTTACAGTCGCTTAGACAATAAATGCTACAATACTTGAAAATAGTTTGACAGACCACATCTAGTTGAGTTCGTCTCTCTCACTTTGTATGCAAATGTCCTTTTTTGGGGGTGGGAGGTAGGGACAGAGAGGACCTGGGGAAGTAAAAATGTTATGTAAATACGGTTAAAGAGCGTGTCGACTTCGTTTGAAGTCCTAGTGACCTGACCTCTGTAAGTCCGGAGTTCATATAACAACCGTTATAGGATCTCTTCCCCTAAAAAAATAACAAACAAACAAAAAATCGCAACATTAGTAGACAATATGTGATAGAAATAAGTCATTCTACTAAACCTGGGGTTTCTGTTCAAGAACGCAGTCACACGCAAATATAATCTCGTTTGGACACCTGGCCAATTCTCTGTGTTTTTCTCTTTTCACCCTTCACTTATATTGCATCCTCCGGTATTTTTTATCTCCTTTTTTTTCTCTCTCCCTTCTATGTGTTTTTCTTTCTCTCCCATCTGCTACTCTCTTTTCCTCCCTATTCATTCTCTCTATTTCTCTCCCTTCACCTTTTTCTCTTATATCCCTTCCCCATTTCTTTTTTTCTCCTTACTCCTCCCTTTTTCTCCCTCTTACTTTTCCTCTCCCTTCTCCTTTTCTGCATTTCTCTCCTTTCTCTTCAGTCTTCCTCTTTCTCTTCTTTCTACTTCGCTCTCGTCCCCTTCCCTCTCCTCTCGCTTCTTCTCGCCCTTCTCACCTCCTCTTTTTCTACCACCCCCTTTTCCCCCAGTCTTTCTTCCTCACTCTTTCTCTCCCACCTCTCCACTCCTCTCTTTCTCTCCCCTTTGTCTCTTCCCCCTTCTTTCTCTTCCTTCCTCCCGACGGCTGGGTTGACGACATCACGTCACTCAAAATCTCAAGCCGACTCGACGACCACCAGAACGACCCCTTTGGCGCAGAATTCCCAAGAAGTTCCTGCATCGAAATAATCCGCCGCCGCCGCCGTCGCCCCAGGGCCTTCGGCAGTTGATTCGAGGACACGCCGCCGTCGGGAGCCAGTTGCCGAGTCCACAAAGAGGGAGCAAAATGAACTTTCTGCCTGCCTTCCTTGAGGGCGTGGGTGGAGTGGGGTTGGTAGGGGGGCTATTCTCTTGCGGGGGAAACATTGGGTGGGTGGGTGGGTGGGAGGGGGGAAGGGGGGAAGGAGGGAGGGAGGAGAGGGAAAGAGAGAGGGAGGGAGGGATGGGTAAGAGAGAGGGAGGGAGGGAAGGGTAAGAGGGAGGGAGGGAGGGAGGGAAGGGAGAGAGGGAGGGAGAGAGGGAAGGGAAAGAGGGAGGGAGGGAGGGAAGGGAGAGAGGGAGGGAGGGAGGGAGGGAAGGGAAAAAGGGAAGGAAGGAAGGAGGGAGGAGGAAGTGGAGATGGAGGAGGAGGTGGTCAAGGGGGAGGACGAAGAGGAGGAAGAGCAAGAAAGGGGAGGAAGAAGACGAAAATGAGAAGGATGGAAGTGGATGTGAAGGGAGAGGAAAGACGAGGAAGAGGAAAGAGAAGGAAGAAGGTAAGAGTAAGAGAGAGAAAGATGGGTGGAGATGGATAGGGAGAGGGAAGGGGATGAAAAGGGAGAAGGAAAAGGAGAGGAAGAGGAACATTAGAAAAGTAAAGAGATAAGAAAAGTAAAAAGGAGATAGAGGGATAGAGGAACGAAGATAGATAAGTAGATAGACAGAGAGAGAAAGAGAGAGTAAACAGAGAGAGAGAGAGAGAGAGAGAGAGAGAGAGAGAGAGAGAGAGAGAGAGAGAGAGAGAGAGAGAGAGAGAGAGAGAGAGAGAGAGAGAGAGAGAGAGAGAGAGAGAGAGAGAGAGAGAGAGAGAGAGAGAGAGAGAGAGAGAGAGAGAGAGAGAGAGAGAGAGAGAGAGAGTAAACACAGAGAGATCAAGAGCGCGAGTAAAACCCGGAGCGCCAAGCCGTTGCTAAGATCGCTCAGCAACACCCTCGGCGAACAGAAGGCCCGCGGCGAGGATCAAACCGCTGTTCTTAAGACGCGATAAGAACCGTAAACATCCGCCGCTTGAGCCAACAAGGTGTGGGAACTCGGGTTTACACAGCGCCAACCAACACCCAGATCCCGTGCATGCAAAACAACCGACTCTTCGGAAGCCTTATTGTGCAGCTGCGTCTTGCAATACGCACCAGTGCAGCATCGCAACCCCCATTAGTGGCCCGTCAAAATATTGTTGTTAGGTGTGCTTCCTATTACAGTCTACGACATACACACGTCCCGGCAATATCTTGAATGATAAGGATGTGCATAAGACATTTCAAGCTCACGAACGGAAGAACAACAGAACAGCAGCAAAAACAACAAGTGACGCTGTGGTTAGAGTCCTTTCAAATCGCACACCTAATAATTTTTCACTACACTTCACCCTAAAATAAAAACACAGATGAAAAAGTTGAAAACCCAAGCCAGCAGACGACTCCAACCCGACGGCATCTTAAGACAAGCCCGAGAGAGAAGCAAGATCAACAAAAGGAGGAATCCCAGGGTGATCTTCCCCCAGCCGGCTTGAAGGCGAACAATCGACACCTTATAATATCGAAGACGTCACACACGCATCAACAGGGTGATCTCGTCCCTCTACAAACACCAGAGCGTATAAAGCGAGCTCACAAGACCTCTGGGATGCGTCGTTAAAGACCTCCATAAACACACACGCTTTCATCGTCCCTTACAGTGCGCATGTAAATGTTCTTTTGGCACAGTTCTCTTGCTTTCTTTCTTCCCGACGCTTTTCTTGGGAGACATGTACACTTCTTCCTTGTATCTGGCACTTATCCCCGTTGACTTTTCTTTCAAATTTATTTATAGAAATATCTATTATAGAAGTACCAATTACGTATGTCATGCATTCTCCACGCTATTGAATACTTGCTGATAGTATTTTCCTCTACGTCTACGTCATAATGGCATAACATTATGAATTTCTCCTAAGTTCATGAGGAATGCCTCATTATCATTCTCCCTTTTCCTCTCTTTCATGGATTTCCTCGCCGTTCCTCACTGACGCCAGAGCTCAAAATGTCAAGCACAGACACGGCGAAACGACGCTTTAGAAAGTGCGAAAAGTTCACTCCAAACAGAGTTCAAAGGCTCGACTTCCCCAAATGAAACCATCGAGGCTTCAGATTCACGCCTCATGAAGCCAAGCTCGCGAGGTTTCCCAGGTCGGCTAAATGTCAGCGTCGTGTGGGGGAGGGCGGAGGCAGGAAGGGAGGGAAGGGGGGAGGCTGACGAGAGACCCAAAGGTCAGCGTCAGCTCACTGCTGTCCGTTCCCATATCTGAACGTCA
>NW_028234403.1:47588339-47600839 GCF_977035675.1 Penaeus japonicus
GGCCCTGTACTTGCTTGGCGTGGGGGTTCAGGGGGGGGGGGGGGTGCCTGGGGACTTGTGTGCTTTAGTTTCTTTTTGCTTGGATGTTCCTGCGTCACGTCCTTTCTTCCTTTCCTACTCTTTCTTTCTTTTCCTCTCTCTCTATTTCTTCATGTTGCTCCCTTCTCCCTCTCGTTCTCCCCCTCTCTCTCTTTCTTCTTTTCGTTATCTAATCCTTTATCTATCTATTCATCTATCTATCTTATTTCCCCTAGTCCCTTTTCCATGTCTCCCCTTCACGCCAGCATCAGCAGTTATGCAAGAGTCATGCAACTACACAAGAACAAGAAGAGTTAAATTTATCACCCAACAACAGCTGTAAATCATCTCTGAGGAGAAAGAAGAAAAATGAACAAGCATTACATTCTCATTGATGGCGTACCCACATGAGCATCAACATAAACTTGCAACCCGGCTATTGATCTGTGCCCTGATAATCATATCGGCATTATCCCTCTGCCCCCTCTTCTTCCCCCTCCCATTCCATCCTCGTCTATCTTTTCCTTCTCCTGTCTCCCCTCCCATGCCTTCTTCCCCTCATCCATTCCGTCTTAACCCTTTCTACTGATTTTTTCTCCCCCTGTCTTTTGCCTCTCTCTCTCACCACATTCCCTTTTCTCCCTCCCTAAACCCTTCTTACGCCTTCCTCTTCTCTCTGCTTTTCTTGTCCGTCTCCATTCCCTCCCTCCCTCCCTCAAACCTCCCTCTCTCTCTCTCTCTCTCCTGCCCCTCCCCCTCCTTCCCCATCCCAATTCTCCCCCTCCCTCCCTCTGCTGCGCTGCTAATACCATAAACATTACAACAACATGTTTACTGCGTCACTAGCCAGTGCTATGAAATTTTCCCTCCGCAATCTTATTTACTGACAGTTCATTTCCCTTCGAATTAGTTTTAAGAACCTCACAAAAAACCGGAGTGGGAGACAAATATTTAAAAAAATGAATGCGCTGGCTCCCATTATGTATACCATGATGAAGCTTCTTAGCATAAATTACAAGAAAAACAACAACAAAATGGAATTAGCCAATACTCTTGAAATGCCTCACCGGGAGACACCTCACTGGGATGGAAATTTCAAGTTTATGTCAGATTTTTATATAAAGATGATCATAAGAATCTATTTCTCGAAGGAAGATGGGAGGGAAGGAGTTAGAAGCAGGAAGAGAGAAAGAAGAAAGGTGGACGTAGGGAGGAGGATGGATAGAGGATGGATAGAAGGAGGAGAGAGGAGAAAGGACGGGCAGGTGGGAGAAGGAATGGAGGGAAGAAGGAGGGTGAAGAAGAGACGCGAGGGAGGTTAGGGGAGGGGGAGATTCGCGTCACCTCCCATCGAAATAAATTCCCAAGGAGACTCTGGCCAAGCTTTTGAAAAGAGTAAAATGTTTGTAAGGACATTCACGTCCTCGTAAGGAGAGTTCCAATACTTCTTTTCCAGCGATGACCACAAAAAGAGATCGCAAAGAAAGAGAGAGAGAGAGAGAGAGAGAGAGAGAGAGAGAGAGAGAGAGAGAGAGAGAGAGAGAGAGAGAGAGAGAGAGAGAGAGAGAGAGAGAGAGAGAGAGAGAGAGAGAGAGAGAGAAAGAGGAGAGAGAGGAAATAGAAAGAGAGAGAGAGAGAGAGAGAGAGAGAGAGAGAGAGAGAGAGAGAGAGAGAGAGAGAGAGAGAGAGAGAGAGAGAGAGAGAGAGAGGGTCGCTGGGAGGAGTGTCAGCTAAAAATTTCTCCTAGGCGAGCGTATGCGAAAATGATCGCGGTGGTTGTTTTTTTTTCGAAGCGGGGAGGGAACGACTGGGGGAGAAAGGGCGTGAGAGAGGGAAGGAGGGAGGAAAAGAGAAAGAAAGGAGGGAGGAAAAGAGAAGGAAAGGAGGGAGGAAAAGAGAAGGAAAGGAGGGAGGAAAAGAGAAGGAAAGGAGGGAGGAAAAGAGAAGGAAAGGAGGGAGGAGGCTGAAGGATGAGGGGTGGGGTGAGAGGGAGGAGGGAAAGGGAAAAGGAAGGGGAGGGAGAGGGGTTGGGGGGAAATATCCGTTCCCCGAGGCAGGAGATGAATATCCAGCGTCGACGCAAGCAGTATGGTTAAGGAGGGAATAATTCTGCAAGCACAGCCGTGGGGGGGGGGTAATGGAGGGTGGAGGGAAGGGGGCGAGAGGAAGAAAGTAAAAGACGCTAAAAGTAGAAAGTAAAAGAGGGTAAACTGAATGAAAGAAGGATGTAGAAGAAAGGCAGATTATGTAATAGGAAAAGGGTGGGGGATTAAAGGGAAGAGGAAGAGGTAGGGGGAGGGGCGGGAAGAGTAAAGAGGACCGGAAGATGAAGAGAAGAGAGAAAAACGAGGGAACGAAGGAGAAAAACATCAACTGGAAGCTACTGAACATATTTAAAGGAACTCCTACTTTTGGAAGTACATAGTATAAACACACCTACACGCACACGCACACACTTAAGTACACATAGCAGACGGTCCTTGGCGAGATTCCAGTGATGCGCATGAAGGGACGGCTTTTTCGAAAGGGGAAGGGGGGGGGGGGGGGGGGGAAGGAGAAGGAGCGCCCCATTGAAAGGAATTTCTGCATATGCCAAGACCACGTTAACCAGCAAGACCGTTGAGTTTGTCGGTTTTTGTTTTTCCTTCTTCTTCTTCTTTCTCTGCTTCTTTTTCTTCTTCCCTTTCTTTCTTTTTTTAGAATAAATTCAAGGGTATTGTCCTTGACCTACCACGGTCTATTCTGGAATCAACTAGGCCACTCGACTGGAATCGCTCGGGAAATAAAGATGACAACAAAAAGAAGAAATCTATTAGAAGAAACAATTGGGTGAGCTGGACCTCGACTCGACAGAACACGTGACTTGGAGCCAACTTGGAGGCAGGAAATCGTTACAACTTAGACTCGTGTCATCAACAGAGCACCTGACCTCGCCTGAAGCCTCGTGACCTGAATTCCGACGACCCCACACACACACACACACACGCACACACACACACACACACACACACACAACACACACACACACACAATCTTCATGGGAGGGAGGGAGAGAAAACTTCCTCTACTACTCTGCGTGCGTCCTAACACAACGTACGTGCTTCTCGTGCCGTAATCTGCAGAGTTGTACTACTTTTGAAATACAAGCGAGACTGGTTCTATACCTAAAGCTTCTGGCCTTGCAATAGAATCATATATTGCAAGGACGCGGCCTGCAGTTGGGGTAGTGTTTCTAGATCTAAGTCTAGGCATTGTTGATTGGATGATGCCATATACAGTATCTCTAGTTTTGCGTTGTCATTAAAGCAAACCGATATAACATGTAGATTTAGTCCCCAGCAAAATGGATGCTATGACACTGCTTCAACTGTTCGAGAAGTATGGCGTAGTGACACTGATACGAGCTGGGCGCAAACTGCACGGCTGCGACCACTATATATCCACAGACTATTGAAAACCTGGCAGTGACTAGTAACACCATATATCCCCCATAACTACAAAACACACAACACGACAGGGGAAACGAAGAGCACCATACTTCAGACCAAATACACTGTGTACGGTGTGAAAGCAGGAGAGATAGGAGAAAGGCGCAGGGAAATGAATACAGAATACTAGGAAATAAATGAATAAATATATGAATAGATATCAAGTAATACCAATACAGGAAACGGAAAAGGCAAAAAAAAAAAAAAAAAAAAAAAAAAAAAAAGAGAGAGAGAGAGAGAGAGAGAGAGAATCTAAAACGCTTGGAACTTAGTGGATATTTACACCCACTAAAACCCCAGCTGAACTGCGGTGCCACCCTGAAAATCCACTGTGTCTTTATGAGTTATTTTACACTTCCTTGGGAAATAGCGACTGAATATAACAGGCGGCGGTGCAGTGTGCCAGTCAGAACCAGTCTTTTATAAAGACTTGAGTTTCCAAGAGCATTCCATAAATTTTGAGAATTTGTATCTAATATTCATTGTTTTATATTCTATCTATTTTGTTACCTTCGTTATCATATCCATCATCTATTTTCATATAAAGTGTATCTCTATTTTTTTCGCCTATTTCCTTCTCACCAAGTATCCTTTGTGGAAATATAAGAAAAATTCAGGTACTCCCTATTGCTCTCTCTCTCTCTCTCTCTCTCTCTCTCTCTCTCTCTCTCTCTCTCTCTCTCTCTCTCTCTCTCTCTCTCTCTCTCTCTCTCTTTCTCTTATTCTCTCTCTCTCTTTCCCCTAACCTTCCCTCTCCCTCCATTTACCCATCTCCGAATTACTTTATCTGTGACAAAATGAATATATACATGCCAACCTCGTAAATAATGACCTAGCAAGGCATCACTGAATAAATTATATACACATTATGATAAATCGTAATATGATACACAACACATTATGGCAACGTGGTCCATAAGGGCCAGAATCCCGCGATAATGACTAACCGTTCTTCATCACAGTTGTCGCTCCTGTTGGCCCACGTCACCATCGCAGAGTCCGGAAACTTAATTTTTGGTGCGAAACGGAGGAAGGGGGGAGGGGGATAGGGGGAGGGGGATAGGGGAGAGAGAGGGCTGGGGGGGGGGGGGATAAGACAAAAGGGAGGAAAGGAGGTGGGGAATAGGGAGGAAGGGGGTGGGGACAGAAGAGACGGGAGGATGAAAGGCAGGATTGGTGCGAAGTGGAGGAAGAGAGAAGGGAGGGCTGGAGGGCGGTGGGTGGGTGTGTGTGTGTGGGGGGTAGGAGAGAGGGGGTCTGATTGGTTGAGTGAGAGGGAATGGGAGGGAGAGCTAGTAGAGGGTGCATAAAGAGGGGGGAGGAGACGTATAGAGGGAGTGATGGGCATAGAGGAAGGGAGGAGTGGGAGAGGAAGGGAAAGAAGTAGAGAGAAGGCGATGAGAGTGAGGAAGAATAGGGGGAGAGGGGGAGGGAGAGTAAAAATTCATTATGGAGATGACTGCCCGTTGTCCCCATACCTTTGCCTCTTCGAATTCTAGAGGAAATGAGGGAGATAGATGAAGAGAGAGAGAAAGAGAGAGAGAAAGAGAGAGAGAGAGAGAGAGAGAGAGAGAGAGAGAGAGAGAGAGAGAGAGAGAGAGAGAGAGAGAGAGAGAGAGAGAGAGAGAGAGAGAGAGAGAGAGAGAGAGAGAGAGGAGAGAGAGAGGAGGGGAGAGAAGAGGTTAGAGAGGAGGGAGTGTCAGAGCGAGAGTGAGAAGGAGGGAGGAGAGTAGAGTGAGGAATAAGAGGAAGTGGTGAGAGTGAGAAGAGAGAGAGAAAGAGGTGAGGAGAGGGGAGAGTGAGGAGAGAGAGGAGCGGAGGGGAGAGGAGAAGGAAAAGAGATGAAGAAGAGAGGAGAGAGGGAAGGAGAGATGAGGAGAGAAAGGGAGAGAAGAGAGAGAGAGAAGGAGAGAGAGAGAGAGAGAGAGAGAGAGAGAAGAGAGAGAGAGAGCGAGGAGGAGGAAGAGGAGGAGCGAGATCAGAGAGAGAGGAGAAGAGAGAAAGAGAGAGAGAGAGAGACAAAGAGAGGAGAGAGAAAGAAGAGAGAAGTGGGAGAGGGGAGAGGAGAGAGGGTGAAGGAGCGGTGAGAGGCGGGAGAGAGTGAGGGAGATGAGTAGGAGAGGGAGAGAGAGAGAGAGAGGAGGAGGGAGAGAGAGGAGAGAGGAGAGAGGGGGGGGGTGAGGGAAAAGAGGGTAGGGAGAGAGAGAGAGGGAGGGAAGATGAGGAGAGTGAGAGAGATGAAGGAGAGAGAGGAGAGGAGAGGAGGAGAGGAGAGAGAGAGGGAGGAGGAGAGCAGAGGAGGATTGAGACAGGAGAGATTGGAGAGCGGAGCAAGGAGGATGTGAGAGGGAGAAGGAGTGGGAGGGGAGAGAGTGGCGAGAGAGGAGGAGAAGGAGAGAGATCGAGAGGACGAAAGGTGAGGTGGGGAAAAGGGAGAAGAGAAGAGGAGAGAAGAGAGAGGAGGAGGGGATAGATGCGAGAGAGGAGGAGAGGGGATGAGATTCCGAGGAGAGAGAGAATGAGGAGAGAGGGATGAGGGGGAGAGAAGAAGAAGGAGGAGAAGGAGGGGGGAGAAGAAAGGAGAGAGGAGAGAGAGGAGGAGGAGGAGGTGGAGAGGGGGTGAGAGAGAAGAAGAAGACAGAGAGAGAAGAGTGATGAGGAGAGGAGACGAGGAAGAGAAGAGAGTAGAGACGAGGAAGAATAGAGAGAGGGAGAGAAGAGAAGAAGAGGTGGAACGAAGGGTGAGCGAAGGAGAGCGAGAGAAGAGCGGAGATGGTGAGAGGAGAGAGAGAAGGGAAGAGAGAGAGGGGAGGGGAAAGAGAGGAGTGGAGAGAGAGAGGAGACAAGAGAAAACGAGACACACACCCACGAGAGTGGAGGAGGAGAGGGGATGAGGGAGATCGGTAGAGGGAGAGAGGGAGAGATGAGAAGAGAGGGGAGAGTGAGAGAAAGCGAGGACCGAGAAGAGAGCCAGAGGAGAGAGAAAGAGAGAGATGGGAGAGGCGGGGAAAGAGAGAGAAAGGGAAAAGAAGGAGAGAAAAGAGAGAGAGGGGCGGAAAGAAGAGGGGATTTGAGGGAGAGGAGAAGAGGAGGGAAGAGAGAGGAGAGAGGAATGAGAAAGGAGTGTGATACGAGAGTCAGGTGAGGAGATACGATGGGAGAGAGAGGAGCGGGAATAGGAGGAAGAAAGAGAAGAGCGTGAGAGAGAAGTGGTGGTGGGGGTGGTTGGGTTTTGGGTGTGTTGTGTTATTAGATTTTTTTTCAATACAGGAGAAAATAATATCGACATAGAGCATATTTCGACTAGTTTGTCTTTTAATTACAAAAGGATGTATCTTCTGTCATCATGTCAGCCCAGAGAAGAGGAGTAACCGAGGGGGAGAGGCGACGGAGGAGGGTAGGGGATGGGATGTGAGGGGGGGGGGGGGATATGAGAGTTGAAGGAGACGCTGGGGGATGAGAATAGCATGATGGAGGGAATGAAATGATGGTAATGGAATGAGGGAATGAGGAATTGTTGGGATGAGAATAGCATGGGTGCGAGACTTCTCCTGGATTATGCTTCGAATGATAAAATTTGCATTTTTATGACGGAAACTTTCGAATTTCGCATGCAAATTCTTTTTTTCCCTTTCCATTAAAAGTTCATAAACACCATTACAATCAACCGAGGTAAACTGGATGGAATTTCTATCTATTGGAGGATGATGAAGACGATTAGATCTCACTGACGACACTTCGACGTGGCAGATGGGGAGCGGGGAGGGAGGGGGAGGGGGGGGAGGGGGGGAGGGGGGGGGGAGGGGCGGGGAGGGGGGGGGAGGTGGAGGGCGAGGCGGGGGGGGGAGGGCGGGGGGAGGGGTGGAGGGGAGGGGGGGGGAGGGATCGTGGGTGGGGGAGTGTTGCGGAGGGGGGGAGGGGAGGCGTTCGATGAAGACCCGTTGCGCATTTGATTAAATGGACTGCCTATCTGAACAGTCAATGTTTTCTTGCTCAATTTCGACGGTTATATATTTTTTTCCGAATCTTTTCTTCTTTTCTATTTCGACTTTTCCCCCTTTTTTCTTAGGTTGCTCTTTTTTTTTTTTGCAATTTGGAGTCTACATACTCAATCTTATATGTATGCTAATCACAGGCTGGTGCAGGTCTCCCTCCCTCCCTCCCTCCATCCACCCCCCCCCCCGTTCTCTCTCTCTCTCTCTCTCTCTCCTCTATTTCATATTGATACCCGCTTTTTTCTGTGTCTTTTCCTTGATTTTCATTTTACCATTTCCTACCTTCCTTACCTCCACTCTCTCTCTTTCTTTCTTACAATCATCCCTTGCTCTCCTTCTCTCTATCTTCCTTTTCCATCACTTGCCTTTTCATATCCGCTTAATCATTCCTTTTTCTCCCTCCGTTGTATCCCCGTCTTATACTACATCTTTTTTTTTTCCTTTTACATCTTGCCTTCTTTTCAAACTTGAGTAATGACCCAATATCACCTTACTCACCCGAAGACCCGAGAGAGTCCGAGACCTACGTCAGGTCGTCACAGGTCATTTAAGTTAATAGAAGCCGCAAAGTTTCGGGTCATTTAGGTGAAAAAATATAGATATAAAAGAAAAAAAAAATGCGATTTTTCAGGAAGTAAGAAAACGAGAACAACAACAAACAAAAGAAAAAGAAAATAACGAAGAGGAAGAAAACTTGTTATGATTTAATAGGAAAGGTTATTAAATGTGAACAGATGGATGGGAGAGAAGAAGAGAGAGAATCCGGTAGGACATGAAGAATAACAAGAAGGGGAAAGACAATAAATACTTATACGAATAATTCCCGCTAATGATAACGAGCAGTGGTAACATTATTCTTCATGGTCATAATTACAAGGAATAATATAATCTTGTCACTTGCTTAAATTTACAGGGTAAACAGCTGATGTTTTTGTTAAGAGCCATTAGGGAGTTAAATCATGCAAGATATAATTTGGGTTATTTAAATTGTCCCATAACTCAACCCGGATTTAGGAAGAAATATAACCTGAGATCCATTACTTCCCATTACGCTTCAAATGCTAGTAAAAGACAATTCTGGATGTATATGCTATGAAAATGCGAGGAACGTTAAAATGCACAAATTACTATCATTTCTATAACATTTCCGATAAAAATACAACAGCCAATCTGCGTCCTAAAAATAGCATTGCATAATTATACGACAAACTATGAATATACAAAAATACTATCAACAGTAAAAAAAAGGAAAGAAAAAAACAATAATTCGGAACGCTTCCTAAATCTTCAAAGGAAAAGATAAGCAGCTGAACAAACTTGCGTGAAACGAGTACAACAAATCTTTAAAACAAGCATTACAAAACTACCTAAGAAATCTACAAAAGGAATTATCTTGGCTCGTGACTATACTTGTGAGTCTGGAACAGGTTACGGGACGTGTAAAAATTGACAAATAAATGGACCAATACATATTGCATCTGGCTCCCCGAAATGTGTTGTGAGTTCTGCCTCGTTGGCCCTGGGGAAGCGAGTCTAAGGGAGGGAAGAGGGAGGAGGGATGACGGAAAGAGAGAAGAGAGAAGAGAGAAGAGAGAAGAGAGAAAAGGAAAAGAGAAAAAGGCCTGTTTGTTCTTGGTGATATTAACTAGGTAAACATCCAAGAAACTGCATTGTTTGTTAGGTTTATCGGATAACATCAGAACACAATCACACTACCCAGACGAACACGGGCGGTTGCTTTCTCTCTCTCTCTCTATCTTTCCGTGTAACCACAGGCAGGGAGCGCAAGTAGGTTTGGGTCTGAGATAAGGGCTGCTCTATGCTTGCGGGGTAATTTGCTTATAAAAAATGTATTATAAGAGCATGCGATAGCGCAGACGAGGATGAATTTGCGTTGGAAGTGTTTTAAGGGGAGAGAGGCGAATGGGGAAAGGAGGACAGGATGGGGGTTAGCGAATAAGCCATTACATTTAAGCAGATTGTCGTTCACCCATTGTCCGAAACTGTGATTTTAATCGTTTAACCCCTACCGATACTTTCGGTGCAGTTGAGTGATTATGCAGTTAAATTAGCATTTTCTGGATAACGAGGACCATTACTTTTATTATTTTAATTCTTTATGCTTCGCTTGAAAGCATCATATCCGCTGAATTATGCGTCCAGAATCAATACACTGTTTAAAATCAGCAGCGATACTAAAGCGGACGCCTGATATAAAAGAGGTACTGTATTTTTTTTTTTTTTTTTTTTTGGTAGGAGGGGGCGTGACAACAAATAATGGTAACAAGTATACTTTTGTCTTTATTTTTCGTCGATTTTTTAATAATTCAAATGACGTACGGCCGATAGTTTTTTATAGCCTTTATGATGACGATGGCAGATCTCGGGAACATTTCTCTTATTTTTTTCATGATGACTCGCAAGAAGGACAGAAAAAATACCGAAGTAATCGTTCATTTCTTTATGAATTAATCTACCTCGTGTAACGTCTCTACTGTCTGACAACATTCGTTAACCCCATCCTACCGACACCCAACTCAACTTCCCCTAACATTGAGAAAAAAGTTACCAACAAAGGGTAACCATACAGATGAGCTGCCCATACAAGCCCACCATCTTCAGTGTCACTCAACATAAACAAGATCCCAAAGTACTGGACGGATATACAAACAGTCCGGTAATCTGATGATCTACATGATAAACAAACTGAGTAATCCCTCCTTCGCTTCCCACCTCCTCCTTTGAAATCTCATACGGCTTTCTATGGCCCCCTAACAACGCCCACCTTTCGTCTTCTTGCTTCGCCCACCATGTACCCTCCTTTTTTCCCCATTTAACTTCCCAACACCCCTACTCCCACCCCTTTCCTCACCCTTTTTTTTTATCTTCTTCCGCCCTCTACCCACACCCCCTTTCATCCTCTTCTTATCCTCCTCATCCCCTTTTACCCTCCTACTTCCTTCATCCCCTCTTCCTCCCTACCCCCCCCTCCCCTCTAAAGCCCCGTACCCCTTTCGCTAATTCGTCCACTCAGCACGGTAACTGCCCAATCCTAGCCAGGTCTCCGTCACTAAGTGTTTTTCACGCTCCGTTTCACTTTTCATCCATTGGCTTCGTCGGACCGCAGTGGCCGGTGTTCTGTCCGTGGCCCTTAGTCACCTCCATGTCCAAAGGCGGGTCTAGGAGGTGGGGGAAAGGTGATGGGGGATTAGGGGGAGGGGGAGGAGGAGGAAGGAAGCACTGGGGAATGGGAGAGGAGGAAGAGGCGGGAGGGGTTGAGTTGTAAGGAGAAGACCTTGGCTTGAGGACTCTTTACAGCAAATCATACAATGAAAGGACGAATTGTACTCGCCTTGGAATCCTTATCAATAGATGGCGTCTCCAGCTTTATTATCCGGCCACATTATGAGAAGCGCCATCTATCGATTGATCGCAGTATCTCCGTCCACAAGTGAGTTGTCCCGTCTTTTGTATCCGGTCTTCGCTCCTTTTGCTGGGGGCGTCAGGGAGGAAAAAGGATAGGAAAAGAGAGGCGAGGGGAAGAGCTGAAGGAGGGAGGGGGAGAGAAGGAAGAGGGGTATCAAAATATACGGCCCTGCGAGGACCCCGAGCTAAATTAGGCGTGGTGAAATACAACGCATCTCCGGAGGGCGTCATAGCTGGGGAGGATGCACGGTAGGATGGAGGGGGAGAGTGGGGGGGGGGGGGATCATAAGACAGGTGGCTAATCTTCAGGTATGCGAGGATGATGGGTGATGACAGTATTATGTTGTGTCGAAATGTAGTCGGCGTGATGATATTTGTTGGCTAGTTGTGTTTGAAAAAGGCTTATTATGGTGTTGTTGCTCCCCCCTCTCTCTCTCTCTCTTTCTCCCTTTCTCTCTCTCTCTCTCTCTCTCTCTCTCTATCTCTCTCTCTCTCTCTCTTTCTTTCTCTCTTTCTCTCTCTCTCTCTCTCTCTCTCTCTCTCTCTCTCTCTCTCTCTCTCTCTTTCTTCTCTTCTCCCTTTCTCTATCTCTCTCCTTCTCCCCCCATCCCCCCCCCTCTCTCTCTACCGCTCTCTCCCTCTCTTCCTCTTTCCCTCTTTCCCTCTCCCTCTCTCCCCTTCTCTATCTCTCTCTCTCTCTCTCCCTCTCTCCTCTCCTTTTCCTCTCCCCCTCCCCCTCCACCACTCTCCTCCCTCCCTCCCTCCCCCTCTTCTCTCCCTTCCTCCTCTCTCCCCTCTCCCTTTCCTCTCTCCCTCTCCCTCTCCCTCTCCCTCTCCCCTCCCTCCTCTCCTCTCCCTCTCCTCTCCCCTCTCCTCTCCCTTCCTCCCTCTCCTCTTCTCTCCTCTCCTCTCCCTCTCCCTCCCTCTCCCTTTCCTCTCCCTCTCCTCTTCCCTCTCCTCCCCTCTCCCTCTCCCTCTCCCTCTCCCTCTCCCTCTCCCTCTCCCTCTCTCTCTCTCTCTCCCTCTCTTGCCCTCTCCGTCTCCTCCCACTCTTTCACTCTCTCTAACCGATAATTATGTTGAACGTACCAATGATGCTAACAATGTCAATGATGAATAATGAGTGACAGTGCTTTATGTTGACCAATATGAACGTCCATGTTTCAGCAGCATAGTGTTATGGAGTTAAAAGGTTTGATTTCCGAACGTTGGCTATAACACCGCTGTGAAGAGAGAAAAAGAGAAAGAGAGAATGAAAGAGAGACAGAGAGAGACAGAGAGAGAGAGAGGGGGGGGGGGGGTAGTGATACGAACATGTCAGTTATCCGGATGAGTGACGAGTAAAATAAAACAAATGCCACTCCCCTCTCTAACCCCAACCCCTTCCCCCCTCTCCCTCACACCTATATCCTCCCCGCCCTCGAACTTGCTCTCCCTTCTTCCATCCTCACCACACCCATGTCCTCGTCCCTTCCTCCCTCTCCTGCCTACGCCCTGGACCTTCTCCTCCCCCCTTTCTCCTCTCCCTCTTGTCCTCGACTCTTTCTCCCTTTACCCCCTACGCCCTCGACCT
>NW_028234403.1:47610839-47615839 GCF_977035675.1 Penaeus japonicus
GTCGCATTGTTTACATAAGTAAAATAATAATGTCTGACACGATAATAAACAAAAGAAATACATACCCATACACAGACCATGTCACACACACACACACACACACACACACACACACACACACACACACACACACACAGTAAGTGTCCATCCGCAAGCAACAGTAAATCTTGGAACGATCCTCCTTCAGACTAGCCTTGAGCCTTGGTGTCTTTTAGAAGCAATTGCATCGGAAGGAGGTAAAGAAAGAGAAGGAGGAAGTGGAGGAGGAGTCGATGGGAGAGGAAAGGGGGGGGAGGGTGAAGGGGGAGGGGGAGGGGGAGGAAGAGAGAGGTTAAGAGAAATAAAGAGTGGACGAGGGGGAGGAAGCTGGGAAAATATGAAGGGAAAAAGGAAGGATGGGGGTGAAGAGGCTGATGAAGAAAGGTTGGGGATGGGAATGAAAAGGGGGAAGATAGGGAGGGAATGGGAGAGGGACTGGTAGGGTGAAAGAAGGAGGGTGGAGGGGGGAAGGAGGAGAAGAAGGAGGGGGCAGGGAAGGAAGGAGGGGAGAAAGAGAGGATGGTGTGAGAGAAGATGAGAGAAGAATGGGAAGGAAGAGGAAGAAGAAGGAAATATAGAAAAAGAGGATAAAGAATAAGGGAGAACTCGAAGAGCACGAAGGAGAAAAACGCGGCTTAAAAAAAAAGAAGTCGAAAAAATAAAACAGTCACAAAAGAGAAAGAGAGAGAGAAAAAAAAATAGAAAAAAAATCCCTTAAAAGGAAAAGGAAAAGAGCAAGGAGGAAGAGGAAGAAAACCTATGAAGAGGAAGGCGAAGAGTAGGAGGAGCAAAGGTAAGAGTAGGGCCCCTCCACATCACACTAAAACCCGCATTTAGTGCACCTCTGCGAACGGCGAAGGGCAGACCTGAGCTCGACAATGTGGCTCTCTCCTGGCACTCGTTTATTGGCATTACTTGGCACGCAGGCATAACAGGATAACTGTCGCTTGAATGTGGCACAAGATAGGTAGGGAACGTCAGATTCACTAACGGGTTTTGAACGAGCAGGGGAAGCTTGGAGGATGGTTGGAGGGAGGGAGGGGGGGGGTGACTGCAGAGGACGGTGGTGAGAAAGGGGGGAGGGGAGAAGGATCCGGAGTGGGTTAGGAGGGGGCGAAGGTGGTGCGGGATAGGAAGGCAGGCGGGAGGGAGGAAGGCGGAAGGCAGGGGGAAGAGGAAAAGAAAAATATCGGCTGACTGATTGTATGAGGGTGGGGAGGGAGAGGGAGGGGGGTGAGGGTGGAGTGCGAAAAGAAGAAAGAACGGGTTGAAGAGAGAGAGAGGGGGGGGTGAGACATAGATAAGAGAGAAAATGGGAGGGAAGGAGAGAAAGAGAGAGAGAGAGAGAGAGAGAGAGAGAGAGAGAGAGAGAGAGAGAGAGAGAGAGAGAGAGAGAGAGAGAGAGAGAGAGAGAGAGAGAGAGAGAGAGAGAGAGAAACAGACAGACCAGAGAAAATTTAAGAAGACAAACAGAAACCTGAAACGCGAAAGTCGTACAGACAAAGAGTAGCACTAGCAAGAGGAAAGAGGGGAGGGGGGAAGGGGGTGAGAGACAGAGGTACTCGATAATGTTAGGGATCAATACTATAAATGTCACCCTCGTGGCCAGAGTAATAGGTTCTCTTTACAAGTGATAGTATAAAACAGACGCGGTAGCTTGGCAATCTCGCGCCACAGGCGTCGAGGACGATTAGGAACTGGAGAGAAAGAGGGAGAGGAATGGGGGGAGAGAGAGAGAGAGAGAGAGAGAGAGAGAGAGAGAGAGAGAGAGAGAGAGAGAGAGAGAGAGAGAGAGAGAGAGAGAGAGAGAGAGAGAGAGAGAGAGAGAGAGAGGAGAGAGAGAGAGAGAGAGAGAGAAGAGAGAGAGAGAGAGAGGAGAGAGAGAGAGAGAGAGAGAGAGAGAGAGAGAGAGAGAAAGGAAGAGAGAGAGAGAGGAGAGAAGAGAGAGAGAAGAGAGAGAAGAGAGAGGAAGAGAGAGAGAGAGAGGAGAAGTGAGAGAGAGAGAGAGAGAGAGAGAGAGAGAGAGAGAGAGAGAGAGAGAGAGAGAGAGAGAGAGAGGAGGAGGGAGAGAGAGAGAGAGAGAGAGAGAGAAAGAAAGAGAGAAAGCGGAGGTGAGAGAGAGAGAGAGAGAGAGAGAGAGAGAGAGAGAGAGAGAGAGAGAGAGACAGAGACAGAGACAGAGAGAGAGGGGGGGGGGAGGGTAGACAGACACAAAGAAACAAAGAGAAGTAAAGAGAGAGGGAGACATCAAACTTTAGAGACTAAAACAGAGAGAAATAAAGAGAATGAGACACATATCAAACTTAATAAACTAAAACAGAGAGAAAAGAGAGAATAAAACATACAAACAAAGCCATGAACAGAGAACAAAAAAAAAAATAAAAAATAAAATGAAAACAAAAACAAATAAACAACAGAGATAGGCAGAGAGAAAGAGAGACAACAAAAATAGGGCGAACTTTAGTCCCAGAACATTCGTTGCGTGTGTCATTCCCTTGCACATCCCATGGACGATGCACATGTAGCCGGGGTCGGGAGTGTGCTCTGGGCAGTAATACAGAGTGTGGATGTCGAAGAGGAAATGTAGCTACATGCTCGTAACGTCTGTGTGATCACGTTTCCAGAAACAGAAAAAAGGGGGGAGGAAAAATAGGAAACAGCATTGAAGGCTGTGTGGGTTTTTTTCTTGTTTTTCTTTCTTCTTTTTTAAACTGTATTTTGTATTTTTATTCGTTTTTTTAAATCATTGGTTTGATGCTTATTTATTTATTGTTTTTGTTCTTTTTGATAGGACATGAGTGCGCATGCTGAAATAAATTTAAAGATTATTCACATAACAATACGCGAAGGAGAAGAAGAAGAAGAAGAAGAAGAAGACGAAGAAGGAGAAGGAGGACGAGGAGAGGAGGAAAAGGAGAATGAATGAAAACAGAAGAACAAAGAAGGAGAAGACACAAAATTCGAAAATAAGGAGAATGAGGAGAAGAAAAATCAAATTCAAAATGAAGGGGAGAGGAAGGTAAGAGGAACAACAACAAAAAATATCAATGATAAACAATAAAACCTGGCAACTCATCCGCTGGCTGATGATGACACAGATCTCTTTTCTTTCTTATCCTCCCATCCAAACAACCCTTTTTTATCGGCGCACGCACATCACCCGTCGAGAAGCAAGTCAGGTCCTCCAGTTTATCTCAAATCAGAAAACGAAACGGGTGACAACAAGCCTGTGGCATTTTTAATTTCCGCTGAGAGAAAATGCCGCTGGAATAAAACTGGTGTTTGGCCTTGCGACGAAGCAGCGCTGCCAATAGGTTGGTATTATGATTGCGAGGATTTTCTCGTTCTTGTTGGTATCGCTGCTCTTTTGTTTCTCGTGTATTAGTTGTGTATCTATTTCTCTAGCTTCTCTTGTTGTTTGTTTTGTCTGAAGTATGGAGAAGAGAGTAAGAGGTCGATATATATATTCAGCTCGTGAAACGCGTTAAAGTGGTCAGCTGTTTAAAGTATTTGATTCACAAAATAAACAAAAAAGGAGAGAAAAAAGTGACAATGAAAACTCGTTCATGAATCCTCCGCCTCCCATCCCACCCTCCTCCTTCCCCACCTACCCCACCCAACCCCACAACCCCTAGCCCAGCTCATCCTATCCCCTCCTTCCTCCCTCCCTCTTTCTACCCACCTCTCCGCCCCCGCCCCCTCCTCCCGACCCAGCCGGAATGACTGGTGGTGCGTTGCACAGGTCAGACAGGGCATACCTGTACCCCAGATGGCCAATGTTGCAAGCTCTGCAATACGGAGAGATGTTAGATGGCAAAGAGATAAATAGCTGGGGGTCGGGGGTTGAAGTGGAGCAGGAAGAAACACAGAGGATGGGAGAAAAACGATAAGAAGTAAAAGAAGGAAAATAAGGGAGAGAAGGATAAATATTAGGGGAACGACTATGACGATGATAAAGGAGGTTGAGGAGCATGAACGAACAAGGAACTCACAGTTGCGCGGAGGAAAGGCAAGTTGCAGTTTGTGTTGCTTGGACCTTCAGGGGTGGGGAGGGGGAGGATATGGGGGTGGGGTGTCACAGGTGGTGTTTACCCAGCAATTAGAGCAGCGGCTGGCGGTGGTGGTGATTCAGCTGGTGCAAGGAGGAAGAGGAGTATTGCAGGTGGTGCGCCGAGCGGGCAGCTGGTGTTGCAGGACGGAAGAAAAGGGGGAAAGAGATGGAGAGAGAGAGAGAGAGAGAGAGAGAGAGAGAGAGAGAGAGAGAGAGAGAGAGAGAGAGAGAGAGAGAGAGAGAGAGAGAGAGAGAGAGAGAGAGAGAGAGAGAGAGAGAGAGGAAGAGAGAGGCCAGCAACAGTGAAAGGAAGTCTCGGCTTGGCACTGTGCCAAGAGCCAACGTGCCAACAAGGTAACACATCCAGGGAGTCAATCTGCATCGTACTTTTCACTTCCAGTTAATCATCGCCGCCTCGTCCCCCCCCCCCTTCCCCCCTTTTCTTTTTTTTGGGGAGGGGGTATAGGAGCGAGGGGGGGAAGTGTGATGAGTAGGGTAGATACAATAAGTTGAGGATGGGCTGTATGGGTGGGCTGAGGATGAGTTGGCGTGGGTGGTTTGCGTTAAGGTGGGGCCGAGTAGGTAGAATATGGGTTGGGGTGGGTGAGTTTAGGATGGGCTAGCGTGGGTGGGTTATGTTGGTGTGGGTCTAGGTGTATGGTTGGAAGTTGGCGAGGGACAGGAAGCGAGTGATGGCTATCTATCTCTGTTTCTTCTCCCTAGATTCCAACACTCGCCCACTTCCACCCACATACCCATCCCTTCCCTAAAGCACCCAACCCACACCGACCCACCCTCAACCCATACCATCTGACCCACTCAAACCATCCCTCTGAAAAAAAAGAAGGAAAAGAACAGAGAGATAGAGAGAGAGAGGGAGAAAGAGAGAGAAAGAGAGAGAGAGAGAGAG
>NW_028234403.1:47623339-47638339 GCF_977035675.1 Penaeus japonicus
GGTTGCCGCATGCCGATGGTTCGTGGGGCTGAAGACGTGACCTTATGGAAGAACGCACAAGCGAGAGTATGGCATCGCGGCAGGGGTGGTACCTGGCGATTATGGCACTGTGGTAAGGGTAGTGCGTGGTTTCGAGGCAAGGATGTTACTTAATGAGGTTGTTATTGTGGCAGTGCTGGTCCGTGGTCCCGGCAGCGGAGGTACGTGTTATAGAGGCAGAGTGGGACGCGGCGTAGCGGGTGATGATGACCTTTGTAATACGGCGGAGGTGCGGGAGGCCACCGGGGCAGAGAGCCTGACTGAGGTCTGGTAGGAATCAATAAAGCTTTACCGCCGCCGCCCGCAGCCTCGGTCCTGACCAGGGAGGCTTAGGGCACATGTTGTGGCTCCTGCTGCCGCTGCTGCTGCTGCTGCCTCCTTCTCCTCCGCTCGCGTAGCTGCCTCCTGTTGCCTCTGCTTGCGTCTGCGTCTTCATGATTTTTTAGCTAGTCATTTGGATGTGAACTGGAGCTTTTGTATTTTCTTTCATTTCTTTTATGATTATATCAAACCATATTTTGGAATAGGTACACGTACATATGGTCGTGGCACTCTTTTTCAAAATGTATTTGTGAAACATTTCGCTGACTCGTTGCTGAGCGTTCGCCGTCAAGCTGTCAAATTTGTTTATTTTGTTGTCGCCTTTATTCCCGCCTCCACGAAGACGTAAAGCAATAAGCTCAGAGTGGTCATCCGAGAGAACGACGGAGCCAACACGCCACTCGGGTTACGCCGAGTTCCCCAAACCCACTGCCAGCGAAGTGACCGAAGAAAGAAACTTCATCCGCCGACACACCGTCCACCGGGAAGCAGCGACAAAGAAGCAGAAGGCTCTCCATTCCCGGCATTAATTTCACACCGCACATAACCAGTACTGCTTCCTCTATTGCCGCTGCGTCGCCCACCGCTGGTTTTAATACAGCAGCGCCTGCTGCCTTAACTGTTACGGCTGATGCCGTCGGGTCTCATACCTCTGTCCTAACAGCTGTCGCTGCCGCGGCCGCTGCTAATACTGGAAGCTGCCACGGCCGCTCCTCGGTGGTCACCATTACGGGAGATTCATGGACGTAAAGTCTCTCTCCAGTGGAAATAAATGTTATTATGCGACCATTATAGATATTTCCTGCCGTGAAAACCAGTTGTTCATGACTCATTTCTTGAGAGACACTTCGAACACCTTTTCCTTCGCTAGTTTCTTCTCGGAGGTGGAAACTGGAAATTCTATTACCCTTCTTATTTCCCCAAGAGCGAGGGTCCTCAAGACCTTACTGGATGCAGTGAACTCGAAACCAAAGGAATGAATAGTTTAAATGGCACTCGCAAAACTCCTCCATTTTACACAAGTTGGCCGTGGCGGCGGAAGGGGAACCGGTGCGCACTTTGAGGTACGTTCCTTTATAAAGTGGCCTCGCTCTGAGGTACTCATTCCGCTGCAACTAATTAGGAAGTATGTCAAGCCCAAGGAGCCGAGTCAGCTGTCTCGAGACGGGGAAATATTGGTCAAGGCGATATGGATGACCTCGTCAGTTCACGCGCCCTGTAGGGAGAACCAGACCCAAGGCAATAATAAGAAGCTCTTAATCAGGAGAAAAGGAGTTTGTACTGAAGTGTGAAGGAGGAGGAGGCAAAGGATGAAGAGGAGGAGGAAGATCTGGCGGAGAGAGGAAGAAAGGATGAAAAATGGCAGAAAGTGAAAGGGAAGCAGGGAAAAGAAGGAAAGAGAAGGGAGGAAGGGCGGATAAACTGAAGGAGAGAAAGGAAAAAGGGAATGTATGAAGGAGAGGAGAAGACAAGAGAAAGGTAGATGTGTGTAACACGAATCTGCCCATGACACTCTGCTGCAACAGTGAAGGTCGACTTTAAGTAGAGCAGAGAGCGCAAATGAACGCCTACGTTAAATATAATAAAGGAAACGAGAATGAACAAAGATAAGAATATATTTATGTTTATGTATATATATATATATATATATATATATATATATATATATATATATATATATATATATATATATATATATATATATATATATATATATAATCATTCATACAAACACACATATATATGTACGTGTGTGTGTGTGTGTGTGTGTGTGTGTGTGTGTGTTGTATAGGTGTATCAGTGCAGGCTTATGTAAGTGTATACAGTATGAGCACGAGTATATCAAGCATTGAAAAAGAACGAAGGCGACCCAGCTGTTCGGACGTCCAGGCCGGCCGTGCGGGATCAAGATGTAAACAAGCGATTCCAACGGGAACAGGAGACAAATACAGGTAATTCCATTCTCAGCTGAGACGGATATAAATAATTCCAGTTTACAGCCAAGACAAATTTGGATAATCCCTACACACCTGAGACACGAGGAGGTAATTCGAAACATGACACGCGAATGTATAAACA
This sequence comes from Penaeus japonicus, assembly GCF_977035675.1. Taxonomy (NCBI): domain Eukaryota; kingdom Metazoa; phylum Arthropoda; class Malacostraca; order Decapoda; family Penaeidae; genus Penaeus; species Penaeus japonicus. The sequence goes on from NW_028234403.1 coordinate 47,625,779, forward strand.
AGCACCCCCCCCCCCCCACACACACAAAGACACAAACACACACACACACACACACACACACACACACACACACACACACACACACACACACACACACACACACACACACACACACACCGTTTCAGCCAAACCAACATAGTTGCAGATGGTACCAACAACAGTAAGACAACGAAAGGTGTGGTTCCAGCTACAACGAGACAGTTACAGGTGGTTCTTACCATAATAAAACAAGGGCCAGGTACTCGAAGCTTCCATAAAACAGGGTACATATGTTGCAAAAGGTGATAGCAATTCTAGCCACGCCGAGGCAAGGGGCAGGTGGTTGCAAGATGGTTGCAAGATGGTACAGCAGTAAAAGATGGCGCGAGAGATTTTAGGACACTGCAACCCTTTGCTTTCGAGTCTTAAGATGAAGGCACACGTTTTATACCCAGGCAGTTGTCCATGAAATCAAGTGATACGACCTTTCTTCTCATTATATTTCAAAGGCAGAAAAAATGAAAATCGAAATGCGTGAGTGGAACTCAGATAGCAAAAGCGTTCTCAAAACTGACTGGTGGCTAACTGTTTCCTCTCCCCTTCTACACCCCTCTCCCCTCTCTCTCCATTACCCTCTCCCCTCTTCTTCCATTACCCTCTCCCCCCGGCGTGACGGCGTTACGACACTCCCTCATGACGGGGGCAGAAAAAGGTAATAACTCATCATGAATAAGAGATGTCATGCGACCCTTAGTTGTGTGGGCTAGACACGAGAATATGTAGTATTCATGATATACTTCCGGGAACCTCTTGCGAGTGCCACGCGCCATCACAGTGACACTGGCATTATGTGCGGGAGGGGGAGGGGGGAGAAAGTGAGAGAGAGAGAGAGAGAGAGAGAGAGAGAGAGAGAGAGAGAGAGAGAGAGAGAGAGAGAGAGAGAGAGAAAATATGTTAGTAGGGGAGAGAGACTGAAGGAAGGAAGGAAAAGGTAAGTAAAGAAGGGTACGGGAAGAAAAAGGGAGGGAGTAAGAGAGATAGTGAGATATAATGACGGGAGAGGGGCGAAGGGAGAGAGGAGGATAGAAGGGAAAAGGAAAGAAAGGGAAGTCGGTTTATGGAGTCATCTTTTTGTTGTTATTGGTCAGCCCCCCACCCCCTTTTTTCTGTTTTCCCCCATTTTTCTAATCACTATCATTATTCCCGAAGGGCGTTGACACACCACCCTTTTCCCCCTTGCCTCGCATCGCAGCAAATGAACATATAACGGTTGAGCAAATATAACCTTATTTACGTCATGCATTATACACGCGTGATCACATACCCTCGGGCAAATTCTCAGAAAATGTGTGGCAGAAACTTGACGTTATCATCATTGATACATTTTCTTTCCATCCGACACGTGACTCCATGCTGATGACTTTATGAGGCACTATTGATACTTCTGATCATTCGAGAAGGTTTATGATGGCGCTTGATGGCGGAGCAAACGCCATCTTGCGATTTTCCTTTTTTCTATTACTCTTTTTTACCTGGGTTCTTTCACTTCACTTTTAAAGAACTTTTGTATGTCTATGTATTAATAAATCTATAGATCCGTTTATCTGTTCATCTATCTATCTATCACACACATATATAAACATAAACACAAACACACACACACACACACACACACACACACACACACACACACACACACACACACACACACACACACACACACACACACACACACACACACACAGATGCCCATTACCGATACTTGCATTGTAAATTTGTCTCTAAAGTTGTTATTTTCTCAAATTTGATACTTCATCATCAGTTTCTGTTGCTCATGTTATTCTCAACCTTAATGCTACAGCAAACTCTTTCTATTTTGAAGGATTTCTGTATTCGTTCTCTGCATTCCTTACCATTATTGCTACCAAAATCATCATTAGCATCAGTTACCATCACTCACCAAATAAATTAGACGATAATAAAATCCTCAGCATCAACGCCATTAACATCACTTCAGCAAATCATATGATATAATTACCACATCATCATTAATCACAGTCATAATACCCCCCCCCTCTCCCTCTCTTCCCGTCTTATCATACTAGTTCACGTTGAAATAAGATCCCAAAGACCCCCCCCCCTTCCCCCTTGCCTTCCACGCCCCTCCTTTCCCCGTCCACGCTCCCTCTACCTCCTTCCTCCTCCCACCCCCTTTTCCCCAATTCATTCCCTCTCCTACCCCCTCCCTCCGCCTTCTTTCTTCTCATATCCCTTTCTTCACCCAGCCTTCTCACTCCCTCACCCACTTCCTTTTCTCTTACTCCCTCCTCCCTTTTCCTCTCCATTTAGCTTCTCCATCTCCCCTCCCCCTCCAGCTTCTCCATCCTCCATCTCCTCACCCACCTCCCTCTCACCTTCATTCTCCCCCTTCCCCTCTCTCCTCATCCTCCCTTCACCCCTTTTTTCTCCCTCCAGCTTCTCCATCCTCCACCCCCTTCACCCACCTCCCTCTCACCCCTTTTCTCCCCCCACCTCTCCATCCTCCACCCCCTTCACCCACCTCCCTCTCACCCCCTTCACCCACCTCCCTCTCACCCCCTTCTCTCCACTCCCTCCAGATTCTCTCCCCCCCCTCCCCCCCCCCTACTTCCCCATGACAGAAAGAAGCACCTCTCCACGTCACAACTTGGAACACTCATCTAAACTTTTCTTAATTGGGAAGGTCAAACTAGGCTTAACAGAGCATAAGGGATCATTAGATGTAATTGGGCTGACAAAGAGGAGATTATTATTACTATTTTTTTTTTTTTTTTATCTCCCTCCCTCTCTCCCCCAAACCCACCCAGTGTCTTGTTTTTTTTTTTCCCCCAATCATTATCATTTATTTTCTTTTAGTCTCGTATGCACTTTATCTTAATATATACAACCCACCATGACACACCCACCCACTTACCCATCGCTAAACCTCCACCCTTCACAACCTCAACCCATTCCTATCTCCTACCTCCTTTATTTCCCCAACCTTACCGTACCCCCTCCCTTCCCTCTACCACCCTCCGTAATAATTCCTAAGCGCTCGACACAATTAGAGAACTTATGTGGAGGGAAAAACACGAAAAGAAGATGGCTGACTGTTTTTCATAACGACCACTTCCGCTCCATGACTGATTGGGTCCGAAATAAAAGGGAAAAAAAAAGTTTTTTGGGTTGTTAATTTTTGGTTTTCCTCTTTGGATTTTTGTTCTTCAGTGTTGCTACTTTTGTTGATCATTATCAATGTAATGTTACTATGGGTAATGTTAATGTTATTGTTATTATGATAATCATTATTGTTATTTTTATCATTATCATTCTCTTTTCATTTACTCATCTTCTTCTTTTTCTTTTCTGTCTTCCTCTCCGTCTTTTTAATCTCTTCCTTCGTCATCTTATCCTTATTCCTATCCTTCTTCGTCATTTTATTATCATCCTCTTTATCATTGTCATTATTACTATCGTTGTTACCGTCACTACTACTATTATTACTACGACTCCCATCCCTATTATCATTACCACCAATATTATCAAATTCATTATAGGAATAATTATGACCATCATTACTCTCATCTTAATTATCTTTTCTACACCCTCTTCTCCTTCGCATTCATTACTCACAGCATCCTGAATAAGACAACAGAGAAGAAGAAGAAAGACGTGCACAGAAGCTTGTTCGATTCAGACCTCATCCGAAGCTGTCATGCTGTCAGTCAAGCAGTCCCGTAAGCTGATGGGCTGAGATTGACAGATGATTAATATGTTGTTGTCGTTTTTTTTCAAAGAAAGAATGATATGTGTTTTATCTCAGGTTTAAGTTATGTGGGGATGTTTTCTTGTTGTGTTATTTTTCTATGTTTGTTTATTCATTTGTACAGATTAAAAGTTATTGCAATTTTCGTTGCAATAAAAATAGTGATAAATTTATTGTTCATTAATCTCTACCTATTGGATATTGTTGTTCTCAAATAATACTTTAATTAATGCATAATTGTATTATCTCTCTCTCTCTCTCTCTCTCTCTCTCTCTCTCTCTCTCTCTCTCTCTCTCTCTCTCTCTCAACCACACACACACACACACACACACGCACACACACATATGAGTTGTAAAAGTTCAATTTGTTCGTAAGTGATCTTATTGCTCGTTGTATCTTGATTCATCCTGCAACAATTGCACTAACAATAGATTACTATCATCGCCATTATCATCACCACACTCATCGTCTTCACCACCGCTAATCGACCGCTAAGAACAGTCCCTCATCACTTCTGCGTAACACACTCCAGCTCGCAATAAAAGCCTTCAAAACACCCATTTAAAAGTACTAAACTTCTCTAAACGACTGAAAGAAAGAGCGAGCGAAAGAGAGAGAGGGAGAAAAAAAAGAAAGAAAAAGAAGGAAAAAAAAATAATCATCAGTCTCGTTAGCAAGGCGGGTCGCTCAACAAACAACTATTTTTCTGATTACAGGTTTATGTGTCGTAAAGGGGAGGTGTTCCCTCTCCTCCTAGCCCCGCCCATTGCCCTCCCCCCTACTCCTGCCCCTCGCCTTATGTATGCCTTATCCGCTGTCCCTTCCCCTGCTTCTCTTTCTATCCATGCTACCCCATACCCTTTTTCTTACCTAAGCCCCTTCCCCTGTCCCTCACCCTGTGCATGCCCTGCCCCCTGTCCTCCTCCCTCTCTTTCTTCCGTTGTCCCATCCCATGGAATCCATGCCCATTCTCGTGCCCCTCTCCATATTCGTGCCCCTTCCCTTGCTGCTTCTTCTGAGCCCCACTTTACCCCCAGCCCTCTGCCCCTTCCTTCTCACTCCCCCACCCCCCACTCCACACACGCTCCAAGCTCCGCCCTCTTACCATGGCCTGCAAGAGAGAGGTGCGCTGGAGGGGAGGACGGGGGAGGGGTAGTGGTCAATCTTGAATAATTTCAAGGTATTATTGGTTAATGCTTTTCGATTACTCACGAGGAATAAATGCGAATCTCGTGTCTCGTGAAAAACAGTTGATTAGAAGTGATTTTTATTTTACGACAGATATTCAGAGTGATCTGCAGAGTGCTGTAAGCTACTAAACGTTGATTAAACAGTGAGATTCCGATATCAGAGCAGCTGTAACCGCAGAACTTGAGATGAAATAAGACGTTTGAGTTGTAAAAAGAATGTAATAAGACACATACACTGTTTGTGATGGCGAATATGTATGTGTGTGTGACAGAGAGAACATTTTATGATAAAAAATGTTTATGTCTTGATACATACACACACACAGAAATCGCGAATGACCGTAGCCTGATCGCATCAGCAATTTCGCACCAGCTAGTAACTGGAGCAAGCGATCGCCGCGGCAACAGCGCTCTCTCTCGGAATCGTCCCCGGCGTCGCCTGCGGCTGCGTGCTCTTGCTGTTGCTGGAGTTGCTTTTGTTGCAACTGTTGTTTCAGTTGTCGTTGATTTCGTTGTTAGTGTTGTTGCAACCCTTGCTGATTCTGCTAAAACTAATGTTATCAATGCTGTTCATTTTGATGTTTTTACTATTGTTATTATTGTTGCAGTTGGTTTTTGCTTCGCGTTTTTGCTCCTTGTCTACTCGGCCAGCGGAGCTTCCGTCGCGGTAACTAACACCAACCAACGATGCAGAATAGACGTCGCAGAGCCGCAGCTGTGACATAGAGAGCAAGTATTTCCCGTTCGAGTGAGGGCGACCTTCGAGGCTAAAGGAATGAGCCGCTTTGTCGCCTCGGCGATAGAATCCGACCTAGGATAGACCTCGACCTCGGTTTATAGGGGGTGGAGGAGATCGGTGGACATTATCAGGTATATGTGTGTGTGTGTGTGTGTATATATATATACATATACATACATACATACATATATATATATATATATATATATATATATATATATATATATATATATATATATATATATATGTGTGTGTGTGTCGTATGTGTGTATGTGTGTGTGTATATATGTAAGTATATACATACATATACACACACACACACACACACACACACACACACACACATATATATATATATATATATATATATACACTCACACATTCATATACACATATACATATAAACATATACACACGAACACACACACATAGACACATACGCACCGACATATTTCTTCATTTATTTATTTATTGGGGTGAGAGGGAAGTGACAAGTGGCTTCCCTTCCTTCAGTCTCGCGGAGGCAAAATGGAGGAAACATGTTGAGAATGTCGCCTTTAATGCAGATGTATATATCCTTTTAACTTTTATTTCCCGTGTGTATGCTTCCACCACGATGGCCTTACGTCAGGACTCTATCCTTCATAAATTTCGCTTGCCGTATGTCAAAAAAAAAGAAGGAGAAATGAAAGGTCTAAAGTTCGTGAGACCTTTCAATCTTTCGGATATCAATCCCGGGTCATTCTTGCTCTTTCTCTCTTTATCTCTCTCCCTCCCTCCTTCCCTCTCTCCCTCTCCCCCCTCCCTCCATTCCTCCCTCCCTCCATGCTACCCTCTCTCCCTTTGTCGCTCCATCCCACCCTCCCTCCTTCCCACAATATCTCCCCCACTCTCCCTCACCCTCCCTCCATACCACCCTCTCTCCCTCTGTCCCTCCATCCCACCCTCCCTCCTTCCCACAATAACTCCCCCACTCTCCCTCACCCTCCCCTTATCCCCCTTTCTTCCTCCCCTTTAAATCCAATCCAACCCCCCCCTCCCCCGCCCTCAAGTATCGAGTAGCACCCCTCCCCCCCCACTCCCCATCCGAGTCCGTAGGCCTGTGTCACTCGCCGCCGCTCCTCAGTGTTTTAGCGTCCCGGAAGCGCTCGAGGCGGCGCCCTTTGAAGTACTCCTCGTACCCATTAACCCATTTCCGGAATTGCTAAAGCGACGATAAAGCTCCGAGACACTGCCTGCGTGCGTGCCGGGGTCGACGAGGGAGCACAAACAGGGGGAGGGGGGGGGTGAAGGTGGAAGCAGAGTGGGAGGGAGGGGGAGAGAGATAGGGGGAGGGGGTGGTGGAAAAATAGAGTGGGTGAAGATTAGAGGGAAGAAGTGGAGGTAGAGGTGAATGGGGAGAGGAGAGAGAAATAGGGAAGGGGAGGGGGACAGGAAAGAGATGGAAGTGGAGGGGGAGAGGAAGGGGATGGAAGTTGATATATAAGTGGAGGTAGAGATGGATGGCGAGTGAGAGAGGGAGAGAGGGAGACAGGAAGAAAGAGAGAGAGAGAGAGAGAGAGAGAGAGAGAGAGAGAGAGAGAGAGAGAGAGAGAGAGAGAGAGAGAGAGAGAGAAAAGAAGACGACTGAGAAAAACCAACATAATCATACAAGCAATGGGAGAAGAGATGGGATGGGGTTGTGGGGATTAAAGAGGGGGTTAACGAGGTATATAGGTTACATAAGAATAAGAGGAGGGGAGGGGATGAACCTCTAACCCCAACCCATCCTCTTCCTAACACGTCCTCCATGAAATGCTTCTTGGCAATGTCATTCTACGAGACGAAAAAAAAAGAAAAAAAAAAAAAAAAAAACAGGAATCTGATATCCTCAACTCTCCGGAAAATTCTTTTCGGTTAGACACTCTCCCTGAGGCCTCGTTGATGGTAACGACTGTCCTGTTGAAGCACTTGGACGTGACGATATAAATGGAATAAAAATAAAGCGGAGAAGAGAAGCAGCAACAAGGAAAAGAAAATACACAAGGGAGAAAAGAGAAGTATACCTATGATATAATAATAATGATAATTATAATATGATAATGATAATATTGCTACTACCAATATTACTAATAATAATAGTGATATGATAATAATGATGATGATAATGATAACAACAAATCACAGTAACATCATTGTTACTATATTTATTGTTATCATTGTAACTATTATTATTACCATCTTCATTCTCATTCTCATTATCACCATTATCATCATCATCATTATTACTAAATACTGATTTAATCCCAATAACAACAAATCTACAAAAACAAAACCTTCAAAAAGGGAAAAAAAATCCATACAGACAAAGTACACCCGACCAGCTGTCAGGAGAAAGCAGCCAGTGATGCCACCCTCTTTGACACCAGCGGCCCTCAAGACTCAAGTCAGAGGGGAAAGAAAAAGAAGATTACATACATATCAAGGCTGACTAGAGGTGACAGCATCCAAACGAGGGGAGCTATCAAGCAAGGGGCCGAGGGGTGGTTATTGCGGCCAGGGATGGGATATTGCGGACGGAGAATGGTTATTTCGGACAAGGTGCGGTTATTGCTGGCCCGGGAAGACAAATACAGGCGCGTATATGACCACCGGCGGGTTGGGTGGAGAGAGGACGGGAGGAAGTGGCAGGGAGATGGATAGATAGAGAGGTAGCGGGGAAGGGAGAGGAAGAGGGAAGGAGAGGGAGATAAAGAGGGAGAGGGAGAGGGAGAGGGAGAGTAAGAGTGAGAGAGAGAGAGAGAAAGAGAGAGAGCGAGAGAGAGGGAGGGAGGGAGGGAGGGAGAGAGAGAGCGAGAGAGAGAGAGAGAGAGAGAGAGAGAGAGAGAGAGAGAGAGAGAGAGAGAGAGAGAGAGAGAGAGAGAGAGAGAGAGAGAGAGAAAAAAGAGAGAGAGAGAGAGAGAGAGGGAGCGAGAGGAAAAATAATAGAAAGAGAAAGAGGACAGAGGGAGAAGAGAAGGGAGGAGAGAGGAGAGAGAGAGAGAGAGAGAGAGAGAGAGAGAGAGAGAGAGAGAGAGAGAGAGAGAGAGAGAGAGAGAGAGAGAGAGAGAGAGAGAGAGAGAGAGAAAGTTCGGACAAACAGAGAGAAAAAAAGAAATAAAAATAGATGCTCAAATGAACAGATGCCAAGATAGAACACAACAGAAATCAATAAAGCGACTGAACCAACACCACCAAGATTTGCTTCTCTTTAAGACAACCTCCACGAAAAAAAAGAATCTCCCCAGTCCCTCTCATGCCCCAGACAAAATGTAAGAAGAAAAGAAAAGGAAGATAAAAGAAAAAGGGGAAAGAAAGAAAGGACATCCCTAACCACCAATAATGACAAGGCAGCAGTTTACACGCCGCCCATTAGAGGGTATCAACGGTTATGTATAATATTATTTATCATTTTTATCCTCGTCTGGCCAAGGCTTTGTGTGTCACGGGTCTAGCTAGGCTGTGGGATGAATGAGCCACGGATACATATTTCACTAATTATTAGACTGCGTGTGGATTAGGCCATTATTGCCATTGCTACCTGTGATTATTCATGTGCTAATTGTTTTTAACGTGTCTCCCGGAGCCACGGAGCTAATGGTTGGGTACGTGTATGGTTGGGTATGGGGCGGTGGCGGGAGGGGGGGGAGGAGGGGTTGTCGTGTGTTTGTTGTGTGTGTGTTTTTTGTGTTTGTCGTGTGTGTGTGTTGTGTGTGTGTGTGTGTGTGTGTGTGTGTGTGTGTGTGTGTGTGTGTGTGTGTGTGTGTGTGTGTGTGTGTGTGTGTGTGTGTGTGTGTGTTATGGGAGTTATTTTTAAACGCACTTTCTCACGACATAGCATAACGGGAAGTAACTACAAAACCAATTTACGTATCGATCTTCTGTATCCCATTTCATATTTCCATTCTCTGCGTATCTGTTCATCTTTCACTTTCTTTTTCTCTTTTTCCCTCGTGTGTTTTCCTCTATCCTGTCTCTCTCTCTTTCTCTCTATCCTCTCTCTTCCCATCCCTCCCTCCCTCCCTCTCCTCTATTTCCCTCCCTCCCTCCCTCGCTTCCCTCTCTCCTTCATCTCCATCTCGCTCTCCTCCTCCCTCCCTCACCCTCTCCCTTACCCTCGCTGGCCTCCTAGCCCCTCCCTCTCACGGTATCTCTGGCACACTAATGATATATGACATTATTCCACTACGCCGGCCCAATATCTGTCCCTAGCCTTTGTAATTCGACCGTAAACACTATTGGGCGCAGGAATATGGAGTGACGCAGGAACCGTGGCAGGTATGCAAGGTGGTGGCTGTGGGGCGGGGTGGGGGGAGTGGCTGGGGGAAGGGGGTGGGCTAAGGGTAGGGGTGTGGCAATAGAGGAATGTAGGAGAATGTAAAGTGTAAGAGGAAAAGAGAGCAAGAGAGAGGGAGCTACAGAGAGAGAGAGAGAGAGAGAGACAGAGAGAGAGAGAGAAAGAGAGGGGGGGGGGTGTAAACTAGAAAGCGAGAGAGACAGAGAGAGAAAAAGAGAAAGGTAATCTGGAAAGTGAGAGGGAGAACACACAACCATTAACTATAACACTTCACTTGCACCCTGTCCTTAGACATCCATTACTTGACCTCATCCTATAAAAAGTCCCCGAAAACAGACCAAGGAATCCGATGATAGAAGCGTATTGAAGCACACATACTTGGAGTGGGGGATGGGGGGGGGGGAGACAGGTAAACGGGGAGGAGGCGTGTTGTGAGGGGTGAGAGGCAGACGGAGAAGGGGAGTGTGTAAGAGTAAGTGATGATTAGTATGATAGAGAAAATAGCGGAGGGACAAAGGAGGGGTATGAAAGGAGGTGATGAAGGGGCGTGTCCCACAGAAGGGCGGAGAAGGGTAATGAAAGGGCAGGACGCGTGAAGCGAGAGGGAGATCCTTTGGCAGACGGGAGGGTGCTGATAAAGGGGTGGTGGGGGGGATGGGTTCTTCATAAGGGTGGGTGAGGGTTCAGGGTGAAAGAGGGGTGATGAAGATAGGGGTGGTGACAGGCCTTGTATAAAAGGGTGATTTTTTTTTTGTAGTGTTGCTACAATATTCATAATCATTGGCATCATCATAATAACCATCAACATCATCATCGTCGTAAAAATTATGATAATAATAGTAATGATAATAGTAATGATAATAGCTATTATACAACAATAAGGATGATAATAATGATGATGATAATAACTATTATCATTATTATTCGTATCATCATTGTTAATATTATTATCATCATTATATATAAAATGATATTCATTTTCCTGCGAACTGCTTTGTATTCACACACAGTCATGAATTCACAGTCATGAATAGAGCCGAAGCACACCCCATCACACACCAAGCAAATAAACTTTAATGTGCATGGCTTGCTCTTGACCGCAAATACAGACATCACTTGTGTGCAAGCAGAGGGAGGGAGAGAGAGAGAGAGAGAGAGAGAGAGAGAGAGAGAGAGAAAGAGAGAAAGAGAGAAAGAGAGAGAGAGAGAGAGAGAGAGAGAGAGAGAGAGAGAGAGAGAGAGAGAGAGAGAGAGAGAGAGAGAGAGAGAGGGAGAGAGAAGAGAGAGAGAAAGAGAGAGAGAAAGAGAGAGAGAGAGAGAGAGAGAGAGAGAGAGAAGAGAGAGAGAGAGAGAGAGAGAGAGAGAGAAGGAGAAAGAGAGAGAGAAAGAGAGAGAGAGAGAGAGAGAGAAAGAGAGAGAGAGAGAGAGAGAGAGAGAGAGAGAGAGAGAGAGAGATGGAGGGAGGGAGAGAGAGAGAGAGAGTGAGAGAGTGTCATCCAAACTCGAAAGCAGAATCAAACACACACAATACACACGTCAATACCGGAACGCACACACAGAAACAAGCTCTTACATACGTAATAATGTACACGGCTCCAGGGAACCGCAATTACTCGTTCATATTTTGCTTTATTCTCGCTGTTATTGATTAGGAGCTCCGTCTGTGAAGGACACTCGCGTCGTCATTTCAACAGCTATTTTCTTTTTGTTTACAAAGAACCTTCAGAAGGTGTTGTTACGGCGGGCTTTGTATTCGGAGCATCATCTCTTTGGAGGAGAAAATATCTTTCAAAATATTTTCTCTCCAAATAGCTCCTTTCTCTCCATCTTAGAAGTCTTTCTCCAAGGGATACTCTAGGATAACAACTTGACAGGGTCTGTATACATTGTATCCATACTATACATCCATCTGAAACACTTTTCTTTAAATCTGGAACTCTCCTTTCCTTCCCTTCCCTGCCCGCTCCCTCCCTCGCTCCCTCCCCCCCCCCTCCCCCCCCCCTCCCTCCTCCCTCCTCCCTCCCTCCCTCCCTCCTCCCTCCCTCTCTCTCTCTCTCTCTCTCTCTCTCTCTCTCTCTCTCTCTCTCTCTCTCTCTCGACACACACACACACACACACACACACACACACACACACACACACACACACACACACACACACACACACACACACTCACACGCACACAAACGCACACAAGCTTTCCTGTACTGCATCGTTTTCTCTTAAGTAAATGGTTTTCAAATACTGCCAATGGCACATAAACAACTTCCGCCGCCGTAGCTTATGCACTAACAATCATCGGGTATTGTGTCGGAGGCGCATTAGGTAAACGCAAAGCTTATATCCGTGCTAGCTAAGCCTGTCGTAATGTCCTCTTGCATTGTTGCTCTCCCAGGGCGAAGCGGGGACGCGCGCTGCCGTAACCAAGGGAAACTTTTGATTGGAGCTTCGTTCGCTCTCTCTCTCTCTCTCTCTCTCTCTCTCTCTCTCTCTCTCTCTCTCTCTCTCTCTCTCTCTCTCTCTCTCTCTCTCTCTCTCTCTGTTCGATTT